>NC_079222.1:25995751-26200751 GCF_029633865.1 Lampris incognitus
CGAGTCAGGGGCAGAGGCAGGAGTATTAACCCTAACAATCATGTCTTTTTGATGGTGGGGGGAAACTGTAGCACCCGCAGAAATCCCACCGCACACACGGGGAAAACATGAAAACTACACAAAGAAAGCACCTGGGATGACCCCTAAGGGTAGACAACCTCAGGGTTCGACCCAGGGCCTTCTTGCTGTGAGGCGACAGTGCTAACTACTGGGCCACTGTGCCGCCGTTGGTTGACTATAAGAATCAGGTGTGTAACTGCTTGGTTGGAACAAAGACCTGCACCCACACCGGCCCTTTCTGGATCATGTTGCCCATGCCTGGTTTACAACATGGTCAATAATTGTGGCCTCATCAGAGACCACCGCGCTTGGTCGTCCCCTCTTTGTCCTCCACGCATTCTCCCTCTTGCTGCCACACTTCTTGCCCCACCAACCTGTCCTCTGTGATCCATGTTTCCAAACAAAATCATTCTGAAGCCGTCTCCTTCTGTCTGTTTGGTAACGAGACTAAAATCAGGACACCCGGGTAGGGTAGGCTGTCAGCTGGAACTGCAGTCAGCTGTGTTTGGAGTGATTATTATTTCATTCTGTTGTAAATATTCTGCTAAGATTTTCTATATAGTTCAATATGGCTACTGCAGAAATGCACAGCATTTGCCGTCATTGCGTTCTGAATGTTTTTTGAATAGTTTTGAGGGGAAAAAAGGTGTTGGCATTTGAAAAATATGCTGCAAATATACAATGTTTTGCAGGTGGTGGAGTATGAATGAGAAAAGAGTTCATGGATTTTGGAAATGTGATCGTTGAATGCATTTTGTGTGAAAGCGATGAAAAATGACTCACAGTTTGATCCACGTGGACTTCTGTTTCGCTGAGTGTGTGGAGACTTCTGACAATATGACTTCAGTTTTGACCAATGCATGTTGGCAGTCGAAGCAAACAAAAAAACAAACTGTAAAGCAGCGTTGAGCAAAGAGTTGGTTGTTGCTTTTTGTCATCACTATGCATGTGACGCAACACACATACGGACATAATGATGTGTGTGTGTGTGTGTGTGTGTGTGTGTGTGTGTGTGTGTGTGTGTGTGTGTCTTCCAATCATCTAATACCAATTACCTGGCAAGCCATCTTTCAGCTTCCATCAAGTAGATATTTGCATGTTGCATATTTGAATAAGTGAATAATAATAATAGTATATATATAAAAACTTACTTGACTTTGAATTTACTTGACTCACTGGATTATTTTGCTCCTTATTTGTTGAGCACTTTCCCTACCATTGAGTGTTTCTTTTAACAAGGTTATATGTTTGTCTGTTTGTTTGTTTGTTTATTTATTTACTTAAGTATGTATGTATGTATGTATGTATGTATGTATGTATCTATGTATCTATGTATCTATGTATGTATGTCCTCCAAAGACTAATGCCATATGTCAACCTCAGTACTCCACGTGTATAATTAACATGGTATTAGATGATAGTTGTAAATATTGTAAACGTTTTAAAATTAATCATTGCATTTCATCTGCATTTGATGAATACTCACGCCACTAAGCGCAGCCCGTCTGTATCAAACACAAATCAAACTCAACTCAGGTATTGTAGTTCTATTGGTTTTTCCCATTGATGTTTCTCAGTTAGGTTGTGTTTCAGTATGCAGCTTAACCTTAGAGTAGGAGTCTATCCCACTGGTACTGTGTACACTGCAGCACAAATCAACCTGTTCCCTATAACAACATAATCACTGCTTCCTGTAATGATTTATCATTCTACCACTTCTCTCTCGCTCTCTCTCTCTGTCTCTCTCTATATCTATCTATCTATCTATCTATCTATCTATCTATCTATCTATCTATCTATCTATCTATCTATCTATCTATCTATCTATCTATCTATCTATCTATCTATCTATCTATCTATCTATCTATCTATCGATCTCTCTCTATCTATATGTCTGTCTCTCGCTCTCTCTGTCTCTCTCGCTCTCTGTCTCTCTCTCTGTCTCTCTCTCTCTCTCTCTCTCTCTCTCTCTCTCTCGCTCTCTCTATATAGCTATGTATCTATCTATCTATCGATCTCTCGCTATCTATATGTCGTCTCTGTCTCGCTCTCTCTCTCTCTCACTCTCTATCTCTATCTCTCTCGGTCTCAGTCTGTCTCTCTCTCTCTGTCTCTCTCGCTCGCTCTCTTGTCTCTCTCACTCTATCTCTATCTCTCAGTCTCGGTCTCTCAGTCTGTCTCTCTCTCGCTCGCTTGCTCTCTCTCTGTCTTTCTCGCTCTGTCTCTCTCACTCTCTCACTCTCTATCTCTCTATGTCTCAGTCTCGGTCTCTCAGTCTGTCTCTCTCTCTCTCTATCTGTCTCTCTCTCTCTCTCTCTGGCTCTCTCTCCTGAATGAAAAAATGGAATGAAATTGTTTTTACTTTTGGTGCTGTGTACAAGAGGAAGGATGCAGAAAAGCTGCAACTTTTACATTTTGCAGTGGGACAAGCTGAGTTATGGATGTATAGAAGTAGGGGAAGTGGAATTAGTAATGGTTCAGAGGAAGATTTACTTCTTTTGTTCATCGCACGGGTGGAGACCAGAGTCCAAGTGGATTTCAGATTCTTCACCCTGATGAACAACTTAGATGAGTTTATTGCACGGTGGTTTTTCACTGCAGCCATTTGCTCAGTCAGTGGGGGGCAATTGCTATTTAATTATGTTTTTGCATAATTTTTTTAACCCTTTGGGAGTATGTAACTATAACCAATTTATAAAGTTTTAAGCATATTTTACTATTACTCGTTTAATTAGAGTATTATTCGTTTTCTGTGATTTACATTTTCTGTGCATTCGTTTTTTTTCCCAGTTTTCGCTTGGAAAAAAACCTGTCTTGTCTGTCTGGCCATCTTGTTCTCTTTTTCTCTTTGAATCAATCTGGGGTTCTGTGATGGAAGATGATGTCTTCTTCTTTTTCTTTTTTCTTTTTTTGATGGGTTAATATAAAGGAGTTACTTATGTTGATGTTGTGAAATGGATATGTCATTGTTGAAGTGTTGCTTTAGGTAAAATAAAGAGTTGTTTGAAATTCTCTCTCTCTCTCTCTCTCTCTCTCTCTCTCTCTCTCTCTCTCTCTCTCTCTCTCTCTCTCTCTCTCTCTCTCTCTCTCTCTGTCTCTCTCCTCCACCCCTCAGTGGCTCCTAACACTGATGACGTAGCGCTGTATGTGGGCATTGTCATAGCGGTGATCATGTGCCTGGTCATCTCCGTTGTCGTGGCCCTCTTCATCTACAGGAAGAACCACCGTGACTTTGACTCTGACATCATCGATTCCTCTGCCCTCAACGGAGGCTTCCAGCCCGTTAATATCAAGACTGCTCGGACAGGTACGGTAATGTGGACATACCTGTGTGATGATGGAAGTTTGTTTTTTGTGTGTGTGTTTGTGTGTGTGTGTGTTATGAGATTGTGCATTCATACACGTGTCTTAAGAATGATTATCTTCCCATCAGAGGTGTTTAGGGGACTTGTACGTCATCATTTATAAGTGAGTCAGTGGCACAGCTGTGTTGTGAGCCATTGACACAGGTTTGCATTACCAACCCATAGCATTAACCTGACAAAAAGTGTTTGATTCTGCCGTCCTGGCAGTGGATGTGTGTCACTGAAGATGGGAATATAAATGTGCCCTTTTGACTGCAGATGTAATACAAGCTAGTTAAAGAAAGAGAGATGAGGGTGTCCGGGTAGTGTAGTGGTCTGTTCATGTAACTCGGACTTATGACGTAGGAGTCATGACTTTCAAATTTCAAAATTTTGACCTTTAATTATAGCGCCCCCATCAGGCCCATTGGGGTCATATTTCTTGGGCAGCACTTGCAGACAATGTCCAATTAATCGGCAAAAGCTCATGTCTCTACCATTTACCATGTCACGGGAATTTATGCAAACATTTCTGAATAATAATAATAATAACAAAAACAACAATAATAATAATAATGATAATAATAATAAACGAACACAAAAATAATAGGGTTTCAGCCCTTTTGGGCTTGAACCCCTAATAAAGATACAAATAGGATTAATAATATAAATAAATGATTGAGAACAAAATATACAGATCTGAAAAAACTGCTTTACAATTAATCAGTCTTCAAGTACTCCCGCAACATGAAGCCAATGGGGAAAACAATATATTTATGAATATCAGTGAACCAACATTATTGACCATCATTTGAGATAAAGAGGCAGTAAACCGCACGTTCAGTTGCACTAAATAAATATTGCACCCGCTTTGGAGAATTAGAGGACTTAGACGATGCTTTTCTTTCAGAAGTGTGACTGCATTATTTTTAGTGATGACGTCAGTTCCTTCCTATGAAACATCAAGATCATTACTCTGTGTTTTGCTAACGTCCCTGTTCTTGCTTTTTTTTTGTTTATTGGGAATCAAGCATGTCTTTAAGTTCATGCGACAGGCATGGGTGCAAGTCCATGAATACTGGGATGGCATCCAGCGCTTTACTGTGCCCCGCTCCATAGGGTTAGTGGTTGTGTCAGGAAGGGCATCCAACAAAACCATACCGGATCGGTCGAGGCCCGGGTTAACATGGTGCTGTGCCCTCACATGGTACCGACGACCCCTGAGAAACGGGGAACAACCCGAAAGAAGAAGAACCAGTGCATCCATCTATTCCATTGCCTACCAACATGAGGATCGCCGGTTCGAATATCCGTGTTGCCTGTAGCTTGGTCAGGCGTCCCTACAGACACAATTGGCCGTGTCTGTGGGTGGGAAGCCAGATGTGGGTATGTGCCCTGGTCGCTGCACTAGCGCCTCCTCTTGTCGGTCGGGGCGCCTGTTCGAGGGGAGGGGGAACTGGGGGGAATAGCCTGATCCTCCCATGTGCTATACCCCCCCCCCCCGGTGAAACTCCTCACTGTCAGGTGAAAAGAAGAGGCTGGCGACTCCATATGTATCAGAGGAGGCATGTGGTAGTCTGCAGCCCTGCTCGGATTGGCAGAGGGGGTGGAGCAGAGACCGGGACAGCTCGGAAGAGTGGGGTAGTTGGCCGGATACAATGGGGGAAAAAAGGGGGGGGATCAAAAAAAAAAAGAACCAAGTCTTTAAATTAGGAAAATGCCCAAATATTAAAATAAATCAAATCAGTACAGATAAAAAAAAATCTCACTACATAACTAACATCATAAGGCCTGTGCCAGAAATAAAGCAAAATGAGATTGAGACCCCATGTGATTTATTAAACCTTAAATTTTTCTTTTCAGATCTGATTGTATGCTGTCAAATAAATGAATGTAGTACAGGTGTATGTTTGTCTGTCTGCTACATGCTGTACAACATTACAGCACTGGTGGAATATTCCTCTGGCAAAGAAGAGTTGATTGGAATATAGCAGGGTAAGACATATAGATGAATAAATTCTGACTTCATGACCTCGACAAAATTCAATTTTGATTATTTACATAATTGTTTATATTGGACACACTTTTCTAAGTTCATTAATGGCTTAAGGTTCTTTTTTATTGGAAAAAAATGTCCACATAAAGATAATTGGGTGAATATGCTGCCAAATTATTTTGACGGTGGACCAGGCTTATAGACAGCCCTCTCGTATGTATTCAACAGTTAATATTTTTGCGTATCAGGCTGTTTTAGGTTACTACTTAGGCCCGATAAATCAAAGGACATGTTTTTAATTTAAATCAGTTGAAGTGAGCACACTGCATCCCTGTTCATTACTTGCCTCATTTCACCAGATGAGTCATAAAAAAGCCTACACATTAGTTTTCTGAAAATAAATTTAAATCATTTAACACCTGACAAAATGATTAGTAAACAAATGAAGAAAAACAGGGGAGGACAGCCAATTTATGGTTTATTTTCAAATTTGACATGCTTGCTTTAATCCTTTTTTGTTTTTCCTTCTTAAAAATCTACCTCCCCCCCCTTCAATTTGTCCCAATTGTAATCCAAGTTGTGAAATTGTGCTAACACAATAGATATTGATAAATAGGCTCCCTTCAGTATATCAAGGTCTAGGAATAAGAATTAAGCTCTTCATTGAATATTTGATGCAGCAAAGGAGATGGCTGACGGTTATAGCACCATTGTTTAATCAGAAGTAAGAAAATCAGAATGAAATGAAATGAGATATAGTTTCCCCCAGCCCACAGCAGTGCCACACAAAGACAAAAACACATATCCCAAAACTACAAGAACACATTTATCCAAACTAACACATATATCCAAACTAAACAAAAAAAATAAATGAAAAAAATCACTGTCCAGGACTGCTGGTCTGCATGGGCTAGCAGTTAGCTTAGCCTGCCCTGCTTCCGCGCCCTGTCAACGAATCAGTAATTCATTTACATTTGATCTTAAAGGGGAATTTCACTGACGGTTTTGAGTATGTACAACCAGTGTTAATGAGTACTGTACTGGATTGAAGCAGTAAAGTCCTCACTGTGTGCTATATACTGACAGGGATGTCAGAGTTGTCTTTCCCACGGCGTGTATCATCATCCATAAAATCCTCTGTGCGATTGTTGTGGGACGCCATGTACGCCAACGGAACTGTTGCTTGGTTGAAAGGAGGAGGATGTGTTTTTGAACAGTGTGTTTAGAGTAGATTAGAGTATTAGAAAGCCTTTTTTTTCTGGCCGCCTACTGACATCACGATAGTCACTTGGTGGTCACAAAAAAAAATAATATATATATGTAGATATATATTCTATTGCCACTCCAAAGATGCAGAAATGATCAGGATTAACTGCAGGTGTTTTTCATGTGCTATCCCTGTTGCAGATAGAGATAAGGTTGAAAATCAACGAATTATCCCTTTAATTCCTCTGAGTTACAAATGTGGTGGTCTTGCGCACCACGTGGCAGAATTTTAAAGATCGCACGGAGATCAATTCCTTACACCTTTGATGAAATGCGTATTAGACAACGTCCTTTTATTTCAGTAACTAACACATCTTCTTTTACCTTTACAAACTCTCAAAGGTCCCATCTCAATGCTCTCCTACCACTCACCCTTCCGTATTGCGCGCATATTGTAGGGTGTCCCCATTTTATTTGAGATTGAGGGGTAGTGTTAATCTGGCCCTCCAGATGGCGCTCCAAACAGAGCGTTACCAGATGCAGACCCGAAAACGAGCGGTCGAAGGAACGCATTGCGAACTGTGGTTGAAGATAGAAAATGGCTTCCTGTGCCGGTAAAGACGTGGTGTACAAATGTGAGTATATTTCTTTGCAAATAATTATGCAAAAATGTGTGTGTGTGTGTGTGTGTGTGTGTGGGTGTGGGTGTAGCCACATAGCCATAGGCTGTTTTGAAAAGTAAGGTTTTTAACCTGCTTTTAAAAGTGTCCAGTGTGGGGGCCTCTCTCAGGTCCTCAGGCAGGGCGTTCCATGTACTTGGGACATAAACACAAAAGGCAGCGCCCCCTGCTTTAGAGTTAGTAAGACGGATGTTAGAAGACCACTGCCTGTGGACCTGAGCGTTCTTGCTGGTTCAAATCTAATTAGCATGCCTTTTATATACTGAAGGGCAACGCCATATAGAGCTTTGTATACAAGTAACACTTGTATACGAAACGTTCTAGTTTTGACGGGGAGCCACTGCAGAGATGTAAGAACAGGTGTAATGTGTTCATACTCTTTCGTTCTGGTGAGAACTCGTGCAGCCACATTTTGAATTAGCTGTAGTTGATTTTTGGAGGCCCGTGAATATACCATTATGGTCGTCTAATCTATTTGCATGGATTAATTTCTCAGACTGATTTTGATAGAAAGGCCTTTAGTTTTGAAATGTTTTTAAGATGGTAAAAGGCTGGTCTTGTGAGATAATTGATATGGCTCTTAAAATTAAGATCACCATCTATGATTACATCCAGATTTATAGCTTCACATTTGCTCGCCAGCAACAGAGAACTGAGATGAGCTGTAATTGTGTGTCTCTGAGCCTTTGAACCAAAAATTGGTTTTTCTGTTTTGTCTTTGTTCAGTTTTAAAATGTTCTCCAACATCCATAAATTGATATCATCAATACACTGAGTCAGGGAATGTATGGGATCTAGGTCATCAGAAGATAGGGATATGTACAGTAGTGAATCATCTACATAGTTATGGTAATTTATTTTGTGTTTTTGTATAATGTGTGAGTGGGAGCATATAGAGTTTAAATAGTAATGGCCCAAGAATTGAACTTGCGGTACCCCACAAATAATACCCACTTTGTTTGAGACAAAGTCTCCGGTGGACACAAAGAACTGCCTGTCCTGTAGGTAGGTTCTGAACCAGTTCAAAAACGGGTCAGATAGGCCGACCCATTTTTCTAATCTCTCTCGTAAAATATCATGGTCAACAGTGTTGAAGACGGCACTGAGATCCAGGAGCACAAGAACTGATCATTAATTAGAATCTCTGTTCATAGACAGGTCGTTCACAACTTTGACAAGTGCTGTTGCTGTACTCTGGTGAGATCAAAAACCTGACTGATAAATGTCTAGAAGGTTGTTTGATGTTCAATAGTTATTAAGCTGAGAATAAACTGCTTTTTCAAGTATTTTGCTGAGGAATGGTATGTTGGAGATGGGCCTATAGTTGGCAATTTAAAAAAAGTTTCCTTTCCTTGGGGAAATTCATTTACTGCAAATTAACCCATCCTAGCTGTGATCTGTGCAGCTAGGGGTAGTGGGCTGCTGCCTTCATGCTGCACCTGAGGACCAACTCCAGTTATTTTCCCATTGCCTTGGTCAGGGGCACAGACAGCATGCATGTTTCTTTTAATAGTGGGGGAAACCGGAGCAAGATTGTGCTTCTTCAGAAGTTGTTTAATGACAGCTGTTTTAAGCGCTACAGGAAATATACCTGACCGAAGATAGCAGTTAATAATTTCTAATACCTCAGGTGCTAAGCAGTTAAAAACAGTTTTAAAAATTGTGGCAGGGAGAGGATCCAAGCAGAAGGTGGAGGCTGAGCTGCCCAACAATATTGCCTAGTTTTTTAGGGTCCATCCATCCATCTATTATCTGTGCCGCTTATCCTGCTCTCAGGGTCGCGGGGATGCTTGAGCCTATTCCAGCAATCTAGATGGTCAAAGTGAGACATGGCGCCAGAAATATTCCCGGAGAACTGGAGGATAGGTTCATTTCTGAATCTTGAGGCACTAATGTTCTGTCTAATGGCAACAATTTTGTTCCTGAAGAATGTCGTGAATTGCTCATATATTTCAGTGGACAGCATCTCTGATGGGGTGGGAGATGGTGGATTAATAAGTCAATCAGCAGTGGAGAGGAGCACTTTACTATTGATAATATTTTCATTAGTGATTTTAGAGAAGAAAGACCCTCCGGCCCGTTTAATTTCTTTATTGTAGTCATTCACTCTATCCTTGTAGATTTCATGGTGAACCCGCAATTACGTCTTTCTCCACTGTCATTCTGCCTGGTGACACTTTCTCTTAAACTGTCTAAAAACCACTCCATTTCTCCCGACCAACCAGAGGAGGCGCTAGTGCAGCGACCAGAACACATACCCACATCCCGCTTCCCACTCGCAGACACGGCCATTTGTGTCTGTAGGGATGCCCGACCAAGCCAGAGGTAACACAGGGATTCACACCGCCGATCCCCGTGTTGGTAGCCAACAGAATAGACCGCTACACCACCTGGACACCGCTGATATTTCATATTTTTGAGCTGAAGTTGTTCACAAGACCCTCAGTTGGTGATGCCATGAACATGATAACTCATTTACAGTTTTCTTAAAGATTTCAATTGTATTATTATCAATGGTACATGTTTTTGATTGTTCTCGTCTGTTGTACAGGAAAAGCAGACACATCAAAGAATATGCAACAGTGATCTGAAATAGAAACATCCATGATACAGGGTACAGTGATATTAAGTCCTTTTGATATGACTAAGTCCAGAGTAAGCTACATACGTTTCTGGCTTCAGGGTCTGTTTGATTGTCAGCATGAACATTAAATCACCTGAGCTAATTAAACAGTCGTAGTCGGTGGAGACTTCGGACAGTAACTCAGAAAATTCATCAAGAAAGCCATATTTAGATTTTGGTGGCCGGTAGACAGTTATATGGCGGCACGGTGGTGCAGTGGTTAGTGCAGTCGCCTCACAGCAAGAAGGTCCTGGGTTCGAGCCCCAGGGTAGTCCAACCTTGGGAGTCATCCTGGGTCGTTCTCTGTGCGGAGTTTGCATGTTCTCCCCGTGTCTGCTTGTTTTTCCCCCGGGTGCTCCGGTTTCCTCCCACAGTCCAAATACATGCAGGTCAGATGAATCGGCCGTACTAAATTGTCCCTAGGTATGAATGTGTGTGTGGTGTGGTGTGGTGTGGTGTGGTGTGGTGTGGTGGGGCCGGGGGGGGGGGGGCCTGTGATGGCCCTGTGATGGCCTGGTGGCCTGTCCAGGGTGTCTCCCCACCTGCTGCCCAATGACTGCTGGGATAGGCTCCAGCATCCCTGTGACGCTGAGAACAGGATAAGCGGCTTGGATAATGGATGGATGGATAGACAGTTATTATTAAAATCATAGCATGACATTATTTAGTAAAAGCAAGGTATTCAAAAGACGTGGATTCCCCGAGGGGGATTTCTTCGTATCCATAGACATTAAAGAAGACAGCAGCTATTCCACCACTTCTCCTTTCATATCTGGTGGTATGGATGAATTTGAAGCCAGGAGGTGCAGTCTCAATGAGCACGACTGTGCCATTTCTGTCCAACCAGGTCTCGGTCAGTAAGGTGAAATCCGGGTTATAAGATCATTAACTAAAAATGACTTATTTATTAGCGACCTGACATTTAATAAAGCCATTTTTACTGTCTGAGGTGCATGGCTTTGTGGGGGACTAATAATTAATGTCCGAACCGGTAATAAATTGTTTAGATTCCTCTATGGTGCAGGGAGATTATGGAGTCTGTGTCTATGGTTTATTATTATAGCAATTTGTATAGCAGAGTGACAGTCATTGGTTGGACCAAAGGACTTAGCGAGGTGAGTCCATAGGTGTAGTTTACCATGGAATCAAGGCTGAAAGTACTTGGCCCCTGTAAATGTAAACATAGAATATCTCATCATTTTTTCCAGCTTTCCTGTCCTTATACTGCAGATGTCTCTGCCACTTCTCAGGGAAAAATGTCAGGCCCTTAATTTGCAAATGTAAATGTTATTTACCCAATAAAATAATCGAGTTGATTAAAACAGAACTGCTTCCTGACAAGGCGTCCATGTAAAGGAGAATATCAGTGAGTTGAAAAGATTATATGTCAGAGATTATATGTCAACAAAAACTAGTTACCTGTGGTATCCAGCTGTGTTAGTTTTTTCAGTTATAATTGGATAATGCTGGTGATCATGTACTCTTCTCCCGGCCTTTCCCTGGTTACTCAGCTGCTGATGGTGTAAACGAGTGGTGTCCCATTTTCCCATTTTAGCTTCATTGTGAAGGGCCATTACCCAAATGAGGACACTCTGGGACAAGGGGTAGAGTTAAAGGGGAAGCAAAGGGACAAGGCCTAAAAGTTAACTCTGACAAGTGGTAGAGACAGCTACAGTATATGGACAGGAAAGCTAGAAAAAATGACGATATATTCTACAGCTGCAGGTTGAGGTGAAGTGCAGCTGGGTAATAACGTATGTATATGTAATGATATTGTGCTGGCTAACCCAGGATAGTTTTACAAGGAATTTGGAGTCTTTGGAAGCTCTGAAAAGGAAAGAGGGAAGAGCACCAATATCACTAAAAAATCAGGTGGAGTGATCTAGCAGCTCTGGATCTGGAAAGGAGGGATCTAGAAACACTGCAACTGGTTTGAAGGAGGGACTTGAACATTTCTGGAAAATTGATGGAGAATTGTGATGAGACTGGATATATAGGTGCGGGGAGGTACCTGTGATCTTTGGAATCAGAAATCAGAAATACTTTATTTATCCCGAGGGGAAATTGGGTGAGAGTGGAGGAGTATAGGAACTGTAAATGAGGGGATGAGCAATCTCTCTTCTTAAGAAAAAGGACAAAGGGAAACTGATATCTCTGGAAAATAGTGGAGGGATTTTCATAAATGTCTTAGTTGTAGGTGGAAAAGGACCAGGATCTGTCTGTAAGGAATAGGAAAATACTGACTGGACATGGGGAATCTCTCTTCTCTCAATGAGTAGGTGATGGGGAACCCTGATCCTCTTGATAGTCACTACTTCCTCTGTGGGTTTTTTTTGCATCTTTATTTTAAAGCCCTGGGTCTCTCAGTATGAATGAGACAAATGTCCGGCAGATAGATTTTTGTAAAAGTCACTGGCACAAGAGAGAGATAGCCCCATCATTTGCAGGAACCAGAGTTGTTTCCCATGACGATATGAAGAGGAACATTTAAAAAAGAAGGAAAGTAGAGAGGAAGTCTTACTTCATCTTATTGTTTCAGCTATGTTCATCACTGCCAGTACTGCAGGGGCCACAAGTCCTTATATTTGGAGAAAAAAAATCCATGCAGCCTGGCTTCAATATCGAACTGTGCATGTCAGAAAACAGACTTCACGGTGTCCTTTGTATTAAGCTGTCTTTGGACAGTCTTGCAGATGGATCTGAGTTTCCCTAAATGTAAGCACGTCAAAAACTGCTCATGGATAAGACTTGACACTTAATATGTCCCTATGCGTTTTTAGCTGTAAAAGGGGGAAAGCTTTATAAAGTAAGTAAAAACTCAGTACATGTTTCTGTAATAGCGGGCCCGAGTGTAAAACAGCAAGCCATTTTGGTTTATGTGTAATAATTAAAACCCAGCGTGGTTTTGTAATTCAGGAAAAGTCAATATTGATATGATTTCCAAAACCAGATACAAGAACTTGAAATTATTAAAATGAAAATAACCCATTTCAAAAAGCAATAGCGGGGGGGAGGGTGTCCGGGGAGCGTGGCGGTCTATTACGTTGATTAACAACACGGGGATTGCCGGTTCGAATCCCCGTGTTGCCTCCGGCTTGGTCAGGCGTCCCTACAGACACAGTTGGCCGTGTCTGCGGGTGGGAAGCCGGATGTGGGTATGTGTCCTGGTCGCTGCACTAGCGCCTCCTTTGGTCGGTCGGGGCGCTTGTTCAGCAGGGAGGGGGAATAGCATGACCCCCCCCCCAACGCGCTACGTCCCCCTCGTGAAACTCTTCACTGTCAGGTGAAAAGAAGCGGCTGGCGACTCCACATGTATCGGAGGAGGCATGTGGGAGTAGAGCAGCGAGCGGGACGGCTCGGAAGAGTGGGGTAATTGGCCGGATACAACTGGGGAGAAAAAGGGAGGAAAAATACATAAATAAATAAAGTGATAGCGGAAACAGATCCCTGATCACATAATTTGCTCTTATCGATAACTTTAAAATTAACCCTTGCCAGATGAGTTCACACAATGAGGATGGCGCCTGTCACCGCCAGGTAACTCCCTCTGTATCTCGCAGTATACCAGGGTTTTAAATGCGGCGTCTGGGGCAATATTTCCGCGTTGCGTTCCCGCGCTGTTGCACCGGAAGTGATGCGTAGTGATGCATTTTACGTCAGCCAGCATTGCTTGATTAACAGCTGAATGTCTGAAAATTGCGGATTGTATTTTCATAACGTTCAATTAAAAAAAAAAAGGAAGTGATTGCTTTGCCAGAGCTGAACTTCCGTGTGACAAAGCGTTCGCATGGCTCTGTTGGCTTGGCTTGCCTTCAGGCCTTTCTGCCAGAAGCTTCCGGGCTTGGAAGCTATGGCGGAAAGACACGAGAACCGTCCAGGAAAAGTTTCTGATGCACAAGAGAAAAAAGAAACTCGGCGTTCAGGGGAAGGATTAAAAAGAAAGAGAGAGAGACAAAGAAAGCCATCGACAGCAAGGAGAAACACTGATACAACTACTGCTGCTGCTGCTATTACTAATTCTGATCATAATACTAATATTGTAGCGAATTAAGGGGGGGGGCCAACCACAGAAACTGCCGCAGCTAATATAAATAATAATAACAACAACAACAATAATAATAATAAGACGTAACACCATGATCACAATAAAAACCATAATCAAAATGCAATAAATGTATTTTAATACTACTACTACTACTACTACTACTATAATCAATGTAATATTAGGATTCTTAAAAAAATCTTCCAAGATTCCACCTGATTTCATAGCTTTGAGATTATGGCAAGTACTTTTTATATAATTAGTAAAACATTATTTTATATAGTTAGTAAAAAAAACTGATTGTTATTATTATTTTTTTATTATTTTTTTTTTTTAGAGACATTGCATCTTTAGCGAACAAAGAAAGGAGATGAGGAGAGTTAGGACAGAGTATCCGCTTTCTGTATCTCGTCCACTGAGCCCAGCTATTGAACATTTCTACTTGTACCTGTTAGGTAAACTGAGCATTAGTGATGCCATCTGTTGCTCATGAGTCACAGCTGAGACTCACTTCGCTGCATACAGTTTCTTAGCACTGAAGAGGACTTTCCTTGACAGCGAAAATCACTGCACAGTACAAATTCAGCAGAGTGAGGCAGAAGTCTCACTGAGACCAACCAACATTTTATTCCCTGAGGTTCACTCTTGTTTTTGTTTCAAGCAGGTCCCTTACCACTTCTCCATATTCACAGTTGGTTTATTGCGATGTGCGTATGATGATCACACTACCTTTCTTAAACCATTACTTTTCTTGACTGATGTCACTTCCCTGCCTCTTCCAGCTGACCTCCTAACTGCACCCCCTGACCTGACGTCAGCAGCAGCCATGTACCGTGGCCCCGTCTATGCCCTCCATGATGTAGCGGATAAGATCCCCATGACCAACTCTCCACTACTGGACCCTCTTCCCAACCTGAAGATCAAGGTGTACAACTCCTCGGGCTTGGTTACTCCGCAGGATGACCTGGGAGGGGACTTTTCTTCTAAGCTGTCTCCTAAGCTGCCACACTGCCTCCTGGACAACAATGATGGTACTATGGGCCGCCGCACCCAGACCCAGACGTTACTCCGCACCAGGGACCCATCCTGCACTGCCTTGGGCTCCTTCAACTCCCAGGGGGGGCACCTCATCGTGCCAAACTCAGGTACCAAAAAGGGCTAGGAGTTTCAAAACTTTTTTTTTTTTATGTGATTTGATGTGTTCTCTTGTGTTTTTGACAAAACCTGCTGAGTTTTCCAGAAAATACACACAACTAAATAATAGATGAATTCTGAATTCCCTGAAGGAACTAATGCCAGAGTGCTTTATTTCAGTCTTTTTAAAGCTAATAACTTCTCTGTGTCACTCTTCATCTTTGTTGATCAGAACTGTCCATTTTCATCCACCCAGTGGCTTCCCACAGGTACTTCATCAGCCATCCCTTTGGCAAAAAAATCAAGAATAGGAGCTTTAAGCTGAAAGAAGAAATGTACAAGTGTATATGTGTGTGAGGAGCTGTGAGTGTGACCATCTGTATGGCCTGTATGTTACTGTGTGTACTGTATGTTATTGTGTTTGTGTGTTTGTATACGTGTGTGTGTGTAATAAAGGTATTCACATCCCTCCACGGTACAGCTAGACATAGAGGCATCATCCATCTGACCCTCATTCTTTGCACTAGAGGGGCTGCTTTTCTTCATCAAAATGAGCTGGTGATGATGCTCTCAGCCTAAAATGTCTCCTTTGAGCAAAATTCTACAGCACAAATAGCACAAAATTCACATGGTGGGCCCTCTCTTGATTTTTGAAAGTTTAATGATGCATTTTGAGCAGGCTGGAACAAGAACTCATAGACTCCAATCAATGAGCTAATTAAAGGAACGCTTCCTCGGCCCGTTCCAGTGACAATAAATTGCAGACCAATTTCAGTCAAATAGATCTTCTTGTCCTATATGGTTATTCTAACAGCTTGGAAATGCTGAAGTTAGGAGCTTTAACAGTGTTTCAAAAAAAGCTGATATTTGCATAAAACCTCACAGACATATCCAGAATGTACCTGTCGATATGACCCAGGAATAACTTTGACACTTTTAATCCTACATTTGATATAGTTTTTAATCTTTGTACTGTTCTGCACTAACTGAACAATATGTGGTTATATTTGAAGTGTTGGGGCAGCACGGTCGTCCAGTGGTTAGGGCTGTTGCCTCACAGCAAGAGGGTCCTGGGTTCGAACCCCGGGGTAGTCCAACCTTGGTGGTCGTCCCGGGTCATCCTCTGTGTGGAGCTTGCATGTTCTCCCCGTGTCTGCGTGGGTTTCCTCCGGGTGCTCCCACGGTCCAAAGACATGTAGGTCAGATGAATCGGACTTACTAAATTGTCCTTAGGGGTGTGTGTGTGTGTGTGTGTGTGTGTGTGTGTCAGCCCTGTGATGGACTGGCGACCTGTCCAGGGTGTTTCCCCGCCTTCTGCCCAATGACTGCTTAGATAGGCTCCAGCATCCCACGACCCTAATTAGGATAAGCAGCTTGGATAATGGATGGATGGATGGATGGATGGATGGATGGATGGATGGATGGATGGATGGATGGATGAATGGATGAATGGATGGATTTGAAGTGTTTTCTTGGCAGACTAGGACTAGAATTACTCTTTTATCTCTACACTCGATGTTTAACATGCCCTACCCCCACACACCATAAGGACTACTTTGAGACACACACAGATTTGACTCTGAAGCAAGATATAAAACATATGTAAACAATCAGAGCCATGGCTTACATACACAGTGGGACTGCGGTTGATGGATAGTTGGGTGTGTTTTTATGAGGAGTCCTCAGGCCAAGGTGTACTATTTCAGACCCCTTCCACTAGCTATGCTGTCCTCACTTCAAACACATGTGGGCTGTTTGCAACATGCTGCAGCTGCATATGGACAGTCATAGAAAACAAAGGCTAAGACATTAAAGGATACACCAGCTTCTCCAGTTTATATATATATTTTTTAATATATATTATATAAAATTTTATTCAGTATATTTATTTATTTATTTGTTTTTTGGTCACTGGAAAAATGTCTTCAGCCAGCGGTAGTGCTTAGCCACCTCATCGTATGATAGAGAGGGGAGGAAAAGAGCATTTGTCATCTGATCTGTTTGTGTGTCTGGGTAATGAAATATTTTGTGGCACTGACATTCTGGCTGTTTGGTATTTTGCATTCTGTAACGCATTTTCCCATCACGCTGAAGGTTTGGAAGCAGGGAGGGTGGCAGAGAGCTGGATGTCCCTGTAGTGGAGTTGTGATTGCCTTTGCTAGCTAGCGAGGAGCGCCGTCTGTCACCCTTTGAAAAGTTCACTACAAGGACATGAGAAATCAATGAGCTATCTGTGTAACCCCACAGAGAGATGGACAGACAGAGAGAGAGGGGGAGAGAGAGAGAGGGAGAGAATGAGTGAGTGAAAGAGAGAGGGAGGGAGAGAGAACGAGGGAGTGAAAGAGAGAGAGGGAGAGAGTGAGCGAGGGAGGGAGGCAGAAAGAGAAGGAGGGAGTGAAAGAGAGCGAGGAGAGAGAAAGGGAGGGAGAGAGAGGATGGGAGGGAGAGAGAGAATGAGGGCGTAAAAGAGAGAGAGAGGGAGGGAGAGAGAGAATGAGGGAGTGAAAGGAGGGAGAGAGAGAGGATGGGATGGAGAGAGAGGGAGGGAGTGGGGGAGGGAGAGAGTGAGAGAGAGGGAGGGAGGGAGAAAGAGAGAGGGAGGGAGGGAGTGAAAGAGAGGGGGGAGGGAGAGGGTGCGAGACAGAGAGAGAGAGAGGGAGAGAGAGAGTATGGATTGGACAGAACGTCATATCAAATCAGTCTGAGATGAAAACATGTAAATCATGCTGGCAGCGGCTCCAGCGTGGCAATATGAGAATGTTATGAAGAGTAGAGAGATCATTGATTTTGGAAATGAAATGTCACATTATTTCCCTATGCCATATGATAAGCAGAAATGTGCCATAGTCTGTACATTTGGGACTGAGGGAAAGTAAAAATGATTACAGACCTCAGAGAAAAATTGTCAGGGCTTTCACTGAGGTTTTAACTCCTTTTTACTGATGCAAGCCATTCCTTGTGACTAGTATAGTTTGGTATATACTCTTAAAGAGGAAAATAATTGATGTTTTTTTTAATAATATTAGCAAATTTTAGAAATTAAATTAGCATTCGTTAAAAATAAAATTAGCAAATTTTAGCACTGTGGCGCAGTGGTCAGCGTGGTCGCCTCACAGCAAGAAAGTCTTGTGTTCGAGCCCCGGGGTAGTCCAACATTGGGAGTCATCCCGGGTCATCCTCTGTGTGGAGTTTGCATGCCGGTTTCCTCCCACAGTCCAAAGACCTGCAGGTCAGGTGAATCAGCTGTCCTAAATTGTCCTTAGGTGTGAATGTGTGTGTGTGTCGGCCATGTGATGGACTGGCGACCTGTCCAGGGTGTCCCCCCCCCCTGCCACCCAATGACTGCTGGGATAGGCTGCAGCATCCCCGTGACCCTGAGAGCAGGATAAGCGGTTTGGATAATGGATGGATGGATGAAAATTAGCAAATATTAGGGACCCTAATGTCATGTACACCTATTAGAGGGTATGTCTATAAAAACCTTCAGTATGAGAATTTGGTTCAGTTTTCATCGTGCTGTCCTTTATCTCTTTGGTCAATCATGTCATCATGTGACAATGGGCAAAAGAAATCTAGCAAATCCATCATGACAGCAGCAATAGCTATGGGGACTCTCCTGCCGCACATGACAACTCACAACTCTGTTTTTATATATGTATATAGAGTATTTATAAGTTTGTGTGTGTGTGTGTTTGTGTTTTCTCCAGGAGTAAGTCTGCTGGTCCCAGCAGGGGCTGTTCCTCAGGGCAGAGTGTATGAGATGTATGTGACGGTTCAGAGGAAGGACAACATGAGGTAAGCAGTGCCGCATGACACAGCTCTGCCCTACAGCCGTGTTTACCCCCGGCAGCCCCAGCACGTCTAACATACACTGAAACTACTGTCATATCACTCCTAATCAGCCCGTGTATGTACTCTTGTATGTGTGGGGTGTGTGTGTGTGTTACTCTATGCGCTCCTCCAGGCCCTCAGTAGATGACGGCCAGACAGTACTGAGCCCGGTGGTGTGCTGTGGTCCCCCGGGAGCCTTGTTGACCCGACCTGTCATCATTACCATGCACCACTGTGCTGTGTCTGACAGCCAGCAGGATTGGTTGATCCAGCTCAAGAGCCAATCGCAGCAGAACCATTGGGAGGTGAGCTACGGGATGCACAATGGGAGGCATTGTGGAGTGGTAGATCATCGGTCTATCACTGTTTTGATGTGGGTTTTTTTTTTTTTTTAATGGAACCAAATCAACATTCTGTATCATTATTTTGAAGACAGGGACTGTTGACTGTATATCTTTAGCTCAACAATAGAGATGTTAACAGTGCTGATGCTGAATTGAGACGTGTCAGACATGGGGGTGAAAACAGCCCTCTGGCCATCCTGGAAAAAAAAGGATCTCTGTCTGTCTGTCTGTCTGTCTGTCTGTCTGTCTGTCTGTCTGTCTGTCTGTCTGTCTGTCTGTCTGTCTGTCTGTCTGTCTATCTATCTATCTATCTATCTATCTATCTATCTATCTATCTATCTATCTATCTATCTATCGATCTATCTATCTATCGATCTATTGATCAATCTATCTATCTATCTATCTATCTATCTATCTATCTATCTATCTATCTATCTATCTATCTATCTATTGATCTAGCTCTATCTATCCATCCATCTATCTATCTATCTATCTATCTATCTATCTATCTATCTATCTATCTATCTATCTATCTATCTATCTATCTATCTATCTATCTATCTATCTATCTATCTATCTATCTATCTATCTATCTATCTATCGATCGATCGATCTGTCGATCTATCTATCTATCTATTGATCTAGCTCTATCTGTCTATCTATCTATCGATCGACACAGAATCCTGGTATTTTCCAGGATTAAAAATCCTGGGAGTCTTGGGGGAAAAAAACACAGTCACACCAGGTCAATCCCAGCTTTAAGGATCCCTGAAGTTTGGTTACATCAGTCTCTGTCCAGTACAGTCCAGATCCTTCAAACCACCAGGATGTAAGGCCTGAACAAGGTTATCATTGGTCCATTGTCATTGCAGTAACAACCTCTCTATTTCCAAAGATAGATTTTCAAGTATTCTCATCATCATTAAATGTATGTTGATAACAGAATAAAACTCCACTCATAAGTTTAAACAGGAATTAAACGGTTGATAACTTATAGAAATGATCAAGATGTACTCCTTACTTTCTCATCTGTCAAAGGATGGTAACTCCATTTCTTGGAGCCATGCGTCATGATTTGCAATAAACGTGTCTCTTTTGGATGCAGCTAAGCCATCACAGGCATGGCAGGTCCCATTTGTACCCCCTTTTGTAGTCCATCTAATGTGATTGGATTCCCGCCCATCTATAACATATGACCTTTTGTCAGCTCATTATTCACAATTGGTCAAAACAAATGACTTTTCAGACACTTTTACACAATCCTCACCATGGGTGTAATGCGGTCGCATGCAAACCAGAAAAAGCTGTCAGAGTCTCTGCTGAGAGTTGGAAAACAAAGACACTAGTGTGCAGCTGGCGGCAGGGTGGCACAGTGGTTGGCGCAGTGGCCTCACAGCAAGAAAGTCCTGGGTTTGAGCCCCAGGGTAGTCCAACGTTGGGGGTCATCCCGGGTCATCCTCTGTGTGGAGTTTGCATGTTCTCCCCGTGTCTGTGTGGGTTTACTCTGGGGGCTCCGGTTTCCTCCCACAGTCCAAAGACATGTAGGTCAGGTGAATTGGCCGTACTAAATTGTCCCTCGGTGTGTGTGTGTAGGCCCTGTGATGGACTGGCGGCCTGTCCAGGGTGTCTCCCCGCCCGCCGCCCAATTACTGCTGGGATAGGCTCCAGCATTCTGCGACCCTGAGAGCAGGATGAGAGGTTCAGATAATGGATGGATGGATGGATGAATAATTTGTGTAATTCCCCATATCTACTTATATTTATTTTTCTGTTATCTTTGTCAGAGGTTAATTTTCTTGAATAAAAAAATATCTCTTCGATATAGGAATTCATATTTGTCTTTCAGCCACTCTAGGGTCATTGGATAAGGATATATATTATATCTTGTTATTACCCACATGTGATTTGTGACATTGATGAATTGCTTGGATGCAGCCAATAAAGCCGGTCAGGGTGAACTGATTATATTCGGAGAGAAATAACTATCGATTGCATCTCTGGCCTGTCAGACGTACGGATGGTGATATTCAAAGGTGATGTCCGCTTGCTTTATGGAGTGTTTCTTCCCGCTGTAGCCGACCACCGAGGCACATGTGAGGTAGTGTGAGATATTGCTTTATGTGGCATGATCTGTCAATGTAAGTATT
Source organism: Lampris incognitus (assembly GCF_029633865.1). Taxonomy (NCBI): domain Eukaryota; kingdom Metazoa; phylum Chordata; class Actinopteri; order Lampriformes; family Lampridae; genus Lampris; species Lampris incognitus. The sequence continues at coordinate 26,017,159 of NC_079222.1, forward strand.
CATTACTGAAATAGAAACAGAAGAGGAAGTGGGGGAGACAAACACTTTATAGCTTCAGTGTGCAAAAATATTTTTTATTAGCAACACCCAGAGTGAAAAGTCACCCACTCTTTTGGATTATGTCCATCCATTCATGCACACACACACATGCATGGTGTCATGGAAGAAACGGGGATGTGTGGTGACAACAAAGACAGCAGGTCTCAGTGTTTGGAAGTCTTTGTAAATATTGCTCTTAATCAGGAATCAGGAACTTTTATTTGTCGTTTCATTTCATGCACCTACGCACATGAAACGAAACCAAATGTTGTTTCCCCCCTGGCCAACAGCAGTGCAACACAAAGACAAAAACACATATCCAAACTACAAGAACACATATATCCAAACTACAAAAAATAGAAAACACCTAAATCCAACCTATCTAAAAATAATAAATAAATAGACAGATAAGTAAACAGATCAATAGATAGATAAATAAATAAATAAATCGCTGTCGAAGAGAGCTAACATCAAGATGACTGTTGGAAATGCCTGTCTGCACGGGCCAGATCGTCCTCGGTGTTTCCTCCTCGGGTGCAGCTCCAGGCAGGGCTGTAGTCCCTGGGCCCACCGGATGCAGCAGACCAGGCTCCCCCAGCTGATCCAACACCAGCTGTCCCAGCCAGACACCTTCGACACACCTTCCCGCACTCTACATGGTGACACAAAAAACACAGTCAGCGCCTGGCGAGGCCGCTGCCAGACCACCCTCGGTCTTACCAGAACTGCCAGTGCCCCACTTCTGCATCCTGTCAGACCGCCCTCTGTGTTCCCTCTTCGGACACAGCTCCAGGCAGGGCCGTGGTCCCTGGGTCCACAGGACGGAGCAGACCAGGCTCCCCCAGCCGGTCCAGTGCCAGCTCTCCCAGCCATCAAACGACGTGGACAAAGACACTTAAAAAGACATATCCCTTATACGCCACCAAATAATTCCCAACGATGAATGTGTTGACGTGTTAATTTATGTGTTTGTCTGAGTGTGTTCATATCCTGTGTTGCATGCGGTTGCACACCTGCATATGAAGCAGTAGACTTCTTTCCCATTGTGTCTTGAAATGATCAACTCAGTACAAGCCCCAGCCCCAGCCCCCAGGATCAGCTGAGGAGTCTAATGACTAACCATTATACCGCTGTTAAACGGCCTCGCTCACAATAAAATACTGTAATTCCTCTTCTGTCTTTCATAATGGTCTGAATTAATGCCAGGGCACTACTCAGAGAAGCATTAGGATTAAAGAAAGAGGTGAAATGAGAGGGTGAGAGACAGGGAGAGAGTCAGGCAGTAAAAGAGAGAGACGCACTATAGAGACAGAACATAGTGTCATCCTTCAGCCGGACACCACTAATGAAAGAGAAATATGCCCTGGCATGAGCACAGTTGCAAGGAACAACTGCAAGTGCTCTAGATAATTCTTCCCCCGCTAGCTCGCATATACAGTGATGTCAGGCATTACAAACGGGTGTCCGGGTGGCATGGCGGTCTATTCTGTTGCCAACACAGGGATCGGTGGTTCGAATCCACGTGTTACCTCCGGCTTGGTCGGGCATCCTTCCGGACACAATTGGATGTGTCTGCGGGTGGGAAGCCGGGCGTGGGCATGTGTCCTGGTCGCTGCGCTAGAGCCTCCCTTGCATATATACAAGGGCAAGGAGCACGGAAGATGTTCTTATGTATGTATTTCATAGGATGTACTGTCATCTTGATCAACTAAAACGATACGTCCGCACCATGTTTATGCCGTTTTCATCTGCATTCAGTACTGTAAGTCTGCATATTGTAATGGAAAGGCTGTTACAGTTAGCGGTGAATAGCAGAATCATCAGATGGGTGGAGTCCTTTTTGACTGATAGATCATAGTGTGCCAGAGTAAATGCTGTAGCGTTCTCCCCTATTATCACCAACACTAGGGCCCCACAAGGGAGCGCTAGCTCTCCAGCGCCACAAACGAATGTGGGGCTGGCTAAATCGTCTGATATTTTCAATGTTAAATATTGCTGATGATACAGTGATTATTGGTTTGATCACTGAAGATGAAACAAAGTAGCATGGATTTATGGATGAGTTTGTTAATTGGTGTCACGCTGGTTTTCTTCAGCCAAATACCAAGAAAATAAGGAGATGATCTGTGATTTCAGAGCGAGCTGAAGGACACAGCAACAAGTAGCTGTTAATGGTGACTCCGTTGAACTGGTAAATGAATATAAATATCTAGGGACAGTAATTGATGAAAAACTCACATAGGATTTAAACACAGGTGTCATTTACAGGAGAGGATTATACTTCCTGTGGAAGCATCGACAGTTTGGACTGGACGGACATAAACTGGCTCCTTTTTATCATTCATTTGTGGAGAGTATCCTAAATGTTTGCTTTCTTGCTTGGTGTTTCTCACTGTCTGTAGTTAACAAGAACAAGCTCAATAAGATTGTCAGTGGGCGTCCGGGTAGCGTAGTGGTCTATGCCATTGTCTACCAACACGGGGATATCCAGTTCGAATCCCTGTGTTACCTCCGGCTTGGTCGGGCGTCCCTACAGACACAATTGGCTGTGTCGGTGGGTGCGTGTTTGTCCTGGTCGCTGCACTAGCGCCTCCTCTGGTCAGTCGGGGCGCCTGTTCGGGGGGAGGTGAACTGGGGGGAACAGCGTGATCCTCCCACGTGCTCCGTCCCCCTGGCGAAACTCCTCACTGTCAGGTGAAAAGAAGCAGCTGGCGACTCCACATGTACCGGAGGAGGCATGTGGTAGTCTGCAGCCCTCCCCGGATCGGCAGAGGGGGTGGAGCAGCGACCTAGATGGCTCAGAAGAGTGGGGTAATTGGCCAAATTCAGTTGGGCAGAAAAAGGGGGGAAAAATAAGATTGTTAATACGTCGAGCAGGATTGCAGGTAAACAACAACACAGTATGAAAGGGCTTTGTGAGTCCCGAGTGGCAGGGAATGGGTGGGCGATCCTCAGTGATGTAGCACAGCCTCTCTATGGTGAATACGAGTTGTTACCATAAGGACACGAGTACAAGGTACTTCTCCTATGGTCTTCCCGTGCCCCGAGATCCCTTATACCTTCCAATATAGCATTGTTAAACAAATCCTGATGATATGAGGTGTGTGTCGTTTGTATGTTGTTGTAGTTAATTCATTATTGGCGGCACGGCGGCACAGTGGTTAGCACGGTCATCTCATAGCAAAAAGGCCTGAGTTTGAGCGCTCGGGTAGTCCAACCTTGGGGGTCATCCCAGGTTATCCTCTGTGTGCAGTTTGCATGTTCTCCCCATGTCTGCATGGGGTTCCTCCGGGTGCTCCGGTTTCCTCCCACAGTCCAAAGACATTTAGGTCAGGTGAATCAGCCACACTAAATTGTCCCTAAGTGTGTGTGTGAGTCGGCCCTGTGATGGCCTGGCGGCCTGTCCAGGGTGTCTCCCCGCCTGCCACCCAATGACTGCTGGGACAGGCTCCAGCATCCCCGTGACCCTGAGTAAGGACAAGCGGTTTGGATAATGGATGGATGGATGAATAATTCTTTATTGTTTGTGATGTTGCTGTGGAGCACTTTGTTGTTAAATGTCTGTCTTTAACTGTAATGTCTTTTCTGTTGTGGTTGTATTTGTCTGACAGTTGCCACAGACACCAAGGGTATTTCCGAAAGGATAATAAACAAAACTAACTAACCAACTATCTTATTTATATTTAACTCCTTCTGTGTAGCTTGATACTGCACATTGAATCTTTCTGCACATGTACGATGACAGTAAAGGCATTCGTGTTCACCTCAATTAGAATACTGCCCATCTCTGTCAGTAATGTACACTAATCAATAACCCACCCCCATTCAAGAGGATGGGGGGGTATTGATTATGTACACTATTACATTTTAGGTTACTGTTTTCCAACATGGGGTTTAGGATACTATTGTTCAGCTTTTACATCACACATGTTTCAGTTTTCAGTTTTAGTCATAGGAAAAGACACAGATAACGAAATCAGTGGCAGTGGATCTACATCTAAAACAGGCTTTCCTATTCATTTTGGGTAACTTCCTGCTCAAGGCCTGCCCACTTCTGGCTCGTATCCTCATACACGTCCAAATAATTTGAGCATCCCAACAAATACAGATACATATATAAATAGTGGCTCCACTGCACAGCTGTAATACAAACCCAGTAGCCCTTATTACACTTCACCCCTTCTCTTCTCTCCCCTTCCCCGCTCTAGGACGTGGTGGTAGTAGGAGAGGAGAATTTCACCACGCCGTGCTACATCCAAATGGACGATGAAGCCTGCCACATCCTGACAGAGACCCTAGGCACCTACTGTCTGGTGGGACAGTCTCTCAGTGCAGCCACCACAAAGCGCCTCAAACTGGCCATTTTTGGCCCCGTCACCTGCCCCGCCATGGAGTACAACATCAGAGTCTACTGCCTGGATGATACACAAGATGCACTGAAGGTGAGCACTGTGTGTGTGTGTGTGTGTGTGTGTGTGTGTGTGTGTGTGTGTGTGTGTGTGTGTATGTGTGTGTGTTTATGCAAATTTGTGTGTGAGTATGTGCAAATGGATGTGTTAGACGCTCTGCACATGTTTGTGATTGTTAAAGTGTATTTGCAAAACAAAGAGTTTGCAGAATGAATAATGTTTGTGAGGGTCTTTTTCACTGAATCGCTATTGTGAATGGGTGTGTATGTGAATTTGTGTGTTTGTGAGTAAATATGTGCCGATGCATGTTTTAGCATCTACGTCCATGTTTGTGCCCACAAAACAAAGAGATTATAGCATTGTAGCATTAATATCGTTTGTGAGTTTGTGTTTTTGACTTAGTTGATATTGTATATCTGTACGTGTGTGTGTGTGTGTGTGTGAGTGAGTGGGCGTAGCCAGCAGATGTCATGTGGGAGGCAGGACGGGGAGCCTTTGTGTTTGTGTGCCACCATAAGGGGAGATGAGTGCATGTATTTGAATATGATTTCAATAGCCAAGCTGCTCCTAGCAAACTGCCGCTGTGCCCTCATAAATATGAGCAAATTTTATCCCCCTCCCCTGGGGTATTCTTCGCACCTAAATTCTGTTTAATACCTCCATCCACCTACACGAAGAGATAAAGAAGGATTATTACATTGAGGAGGAGTATTGGACATGGTTATTAGGTTTGGGAACGCACAATGAGAAATGATAGCAATCTTGCTGGATGGGCAGCAGTACATGGCTGAGTTTGGCTTACTTTGCACAGAAAGCCTTGAATTGAATATTAAGAATATGTGAAGGGCGTCCGAGTAGCTTAGTGGTCTATTCTGTTGCCTACCAACACGAGGATCACTGGTTTGAATCCCCGTGTTGCCTCCGGCTTGGTCGGGCATCCCTACAGACACAATTGGCCATGTCTGCGGGTGGGAAGTCGGATGTGGGTATGTGTCCTGGTCACTGCACTAGCGCCTCCTGTGGTCGGTCAGACACCTGTTCGGGGGGAGGGGGAACTGGGGGGAATAGCGTGATCCTCTCACGCACTGTCCCCCTGGTGGTGAAACTCCTCACTGTCAGGTGAAAAGAAGCAGCTGGCGACTCCACATGTATCGGAGGAGGCATGTGGTAGTCTGCAGCCCTCCCCGGATCGGCAGAGGGGGTGGAGCAGCGACCAGCACGGCTCGGAAGAGTGGGGTAATTGGCCGGATACAATTGGGGTAAAAGGGGGGGGTCCACACAAAAAAATAAAATAATATGTGCAATTATTTTGGAAATCACCTTCAAAGTAATTGCTGCAAATTACAAATAATTCCCAAGAACAAGCCTCTTAAGCAGCACATGTAACGAAGAGGGAAATTAAGTACTTTCCCACCTTCCGTATGGGCAGAATGTGCACACGGCGTTATGTCATGTTTTGGTGCACATTAATCACATGTATGTTTTTATATTTTAGGAAGTCCTGCAAATGGAGAAACAAATGGGTGGGAAGTTGTTGGATGAACCAAAGACACTAAACTTTAAAGATAGCACCCACAACCTGAGACTCTCAATCCATGACATCCCCCACACACTATGGAAGAGTAAGCTACTTGCCAAGTACCAGGTAAACTGATTGTAAACACTTCCAGAAAATCAAAGCGTATTCACTATTACCCACTACTTCTCCTGACAGTTAAGTAACCCTTTCAGTTCTCCACTCTTTTCTCTGGTGTCCTCTGCAGGAGTTGTCCTTCCAACAAGTGTGGAGCGGCTCTCAGAGAAACCTCCATTGTAGTTTTACTTTGGAGCGGTTCTCTCCCAGCACCGTGGACTTGGCCTGCAAACTGTGTGTGCGGCAGGTGGAGGGAGAAGGACAGATCTTCCAGCTAAACACCACTCTGTCAGAGGTCTACCCTATCTACCTACCTACCTACCTACCTACCTACCTACATCTACCTACCTACCTACCCATCATCCATCCATCTGTCCTTTTATCTATCTATCTATCTATCTATCTATCTATCTATCTATCTATCTATCTATCTATCTATCTATCTATCTATCTATCTATCTATCTATCTATCTATCTATCTATCTATCTATCTATCTATCTATCTATCTATCTATCTATCTATCTATCCATCCATCCATCCATCCATCCATCCATCCATCCATCCATCCACATACAGACAGACAGACAGACAGACAGACAGACAGACAGACAGACAGACAGACAGACAGACAGACATACATACATATATTGAAGGAGAAGCTCTGATATTTTCTGAATACTGGTTTTGCTATTGGGTAATAGATTTTTTTTTGTATTCACAAATAACACAAAGCAGGGTCTTTTGACAAAAAGGTAATGTGTTCTCTCCTTCATTTTTCTTACCTTATAATCTGTTGTGAGAGGTTCTTGAATAGGTTTACTCTGCCGTTTCCCCTGGCCTCTCACTGCTGTATTCACAAAGACAGACAAGGCTGAAGGCAGAGAGTGTTGACCCTTCAGCCACCATCTAGTCCTGCCTGCGATAGCCAGATACAGAGCAGAGCGGAGTGGGGTGGAGGGGGAACAATCACCCTCCACTCCTACTTCACAAAGGCAGGTTGGCCTAGAGAACAGAGTTGGAGAGATGGCGAAGCGCACAAGCTTTGTGCTCAGTTATGAGCACAGAACTACAGTACAGGCATGGAGAGTTGTGTCTGCATTGAAATTGCTCATCTCTCTTTGTGCCTTGCCTTTGTTTCTGTAGCCAGACCTAGAGCCCTTTTCCCCACCAGATTAGATATATTTAATGAATTTGCTGCAGTGAATGGATGGCAGTCAAAGGAAGGCTTTTCACTTTCCGTATAATCTGCCCCTGAGAACTTCTCTCCTACATAGCCGTTTGATGAATTTTAACTGACTGATGATGAGTCAAAACTCAAGATAACAAGGAACGTCTATTAGCTGTAAAGAAGGAGTGAGATCAGATTAGAGGATTTCAGTTCTGCATACAGCCTAGAGGAAGTAACATCACTCTTAACCCACATTCAGCCAACTTTTACATACTGAGGTGCTAACTTTGGGGTGCTTCTGTCACTTTTTCAGGACACCCAGAGTATTGACACATCTCTGCTGGACCCAGCCAGTAACATCACTGCCCTGGTGGGGCCCAACGCTTTCCGCATCCCCGTCTCCATCCGACAGAAGCTATGCAGCAGCCTGGATGCACCGCAGACCAGAGGCAACGACTGGAGGATGCTGGCTCACAAACTCAGCCTAGACAGGTTTGTGAAGGACCTTGGCATGTGTGTGTGGGTGTATGTACATCTTTTTTTGTCTATGGCTATTATGTACATTTATTTAGTCACTTCACTCATTGGACACAAACTAGAAAAACAGGGACAGACTTGAGAGGGGGCAAGAGAGTGACAGATGGAGAAATGGAAAGCGGTGAGAGAAGCTCCTCTCTCTTCTCTGTCTCCAGCATTCCTTCTCGCTTTGACAGGGTGAATTGCGGGATGAGGGTAAGGTGTGTGTCCATTTGTGAGGTCCCAGCTCACCGGGCCAGTGTTATCACAGGCAGCAGGTGCAGATCCACCAGACAACTAGCAGGCCGTTCTCTGAGTCGGGGTGACATGAATCCCCACCTAACTCACATACATGAACCCCCACCTAACTCACATACATGAACCCCCATCTAACTCACATACACTTTTGTTGAAACAGTCAAACAAATACACCTGCATCAATGTTTATTCTTAAAAATACATGGTAGAGGCATGTTGCTGTTCATGCATAAACACATGCGTAAACCCCCAAATTGACTGTCCAGGTATCGAAGCAGTTTATTCCATTGCCTACAAACATGGAGATCGCCGGTTCGAATCCCCATGTTACCTCCGGCTTGGTCGGGCGTCCCTACAGACACAATTGGCCGTGTCTGCGGTTGGGAAGCCGGATGTGGGTATGTGTCCTGGTCGCTGCACTAGCGCCTCCTCTGGTTGGTCGGGGCGCCTGTTCGGAGGGGAGGGGGAAGAAGAGGGGAACAGCATGATCCTCCCACGCGCTACGTCCCCCTGGCGAAACGCCTCGGCCGAGTGGGTAGAGCAGCGACCGGGACGGCTTGGAAGAGTGGGGTAATTGGCCGAGTACAATTTGGGAGAAAAAGGGGGAAAATTCCATAAAAATATATATATATATATTACCGATATCTAAATGTATCCATTTTAGAGATTTGCCCACCAGTAGTCTTGTCCTTGGCTGTATCGGACATCTCTCCATCACCACATCCAAAAGAGTGAGGAGACATGCTCTGAAGCTTCATGGCCATTGGTTTGGTAGACTGTTTCCTGCTATACTGTTCTTATTGTGATAGGACGGACATAAGACCATGCCATGTATCCCATTTCCTTCTCTACACATAATCATTTCAGTTTGGCATGTGTTCTAGTTCTAGAGCTGAGTGTATCATGAACTGGGCGGCACGGTGGCGCAGGGGTTAGCGCTGTTGCATCACAGCAAGAAGGTCCTGGGTTTGAACCCTGGGATTGTCCGGCCTTGGGGGTCATCCCAGGTCGTCCTCTGTTTGCATGTTTTCCTGTGGTGGGTTTTCTCCAGGTGCTCCGGTCCCCCCCCCCCCCATCAGAAGACATGCATGTTAGGTTTAATACTCCTGTCCGTGCCCCTGGCCAGGCATGGCAAGACAAGCTGGAGTTGGCCCCCGGGCGCTGCCTGGCGGCTGCACTCTGCTCCTAGCTACACAGCTAGGATGGGTTAACCACAGAGCATAATTTGGGATTAATAAAGTATATCAAAATAAAGAAAATGTGGGCGCTGTAGTGAACACTGTAGAAAAATTAATTCTTCATAAGTATAATGTGTAGTGAAATTACAAACGAGGATATCCTGTTACACATAACGGAGGAGTCTGATCACAAAACTAAACTAAGGCCACAAACGTTTTTTTTTTAGTTGTCAAATAGTTTTTAAATAATAATAATAATGATGAATTTTATGTATGGACACCTTTCAGAGCGCTCAAGGACGACTTACAAAACACACAACCAGCACTCAATGTGTAAATACAATTGGTGCGAGAAAATATGTCACGTTGTGAATAGGCATATTCACAACGTGACATATTTTCTCGCAAAAGGGTGAGTGTGATGACCAGTGGTCACACACATAACTTAATTTCAGATATGTTATCGACCACAGAACTCCAAAATAATGTGGATGAGCCAAAGAGAGGGAATAAATGTATAGCTGAGAAATCCTGCACTGTCATAAGAAGTCTACTCATCCTGACCCGGGTCTTCTGTCCCAGAGAAAACCAATTTCAAACTTTCACCTTTCCTTCTCTCAGGTATCTGAACTACTTTGCCACTAAGTCTACTCCTACGGGGGTGATACTGGACCTGTGGGAGGCCCAGCATTTCCCCGACGGTAACCTCAACCGCCTCGCCCAAGTACTGGAAGAGATGGGACGGCACGACAGCCTTGTTCCTGTAGCAGCGGAGCACTGACATCTGCCCACCGGGGGAATACGTCATTCCAGGGTAGAAGGAGTCATTCAGTAAGAGAGATAAAGGGAGAGAGCGAGAGAGAGAGAGGGAGAAAGAGTAGAGGCCTAAAAAGAGGAGAAGAGAGACAGTTAATCGGCACCACAAAAGTGCAGGCAGGCACACACACATACACACACACACACACACAATAGAGGTAATAGGAGACCGTGCACCCAGGTGTACTCAGCTATGACACGCTCCAACATCAGCAAAAAGGGGGAGTGTTAAAAAGTTGGAGGTTAAACGAGAGTCTGTAAAAGTCATCTTGCTCTTGGTGTTTTCGGTCTCTCTGGTCCCACTTTGTTTCCCTGGCTCCAGTTTCTTTGCAAACAACTGCACGGACGTTTGGATTGGAAGGACAGATTAAGACAATGCCCTCACCCCAGACAACAGTCTCAGAAGAGACACGCCATAAGAAATCACAGCGTCAAGAGGGCGAATCGTGGATCGGAGGACGCTTTTTTTCTCACTTTCCATGACCCGTACTAGTCTCCATGGCAACTAACGCAGGCCAACACACGTCCACAACCTGACACGTCCCCATAGTATTTAATACAGCTATTTATACAGACATATTTCTTCTTTTCGTGTTTTATACTGCCTGTTATGGAATGCTTTGCGTCATCGCTGCCATGTGTCCTTCCACATTTCGTTGGCGTTTCTGATTACGTTGAACGGTGTTGCAGCTCCCCCTGGTGGAGCGTCCGAGTACTGATATTCTGTCCTGTTGCAGTTTTAGAACTGCCATCATAATAGATATCAGTGCCCAATCACGTTATGTATTATTAATGTTTTATAAGTATGTATGCTTTTTATTACATAATGCATTTTTGTATTTTTTTAGATTTCTTCTTTCTTTAGAAGATTGCATTGTTGTTGGGGTTTTTTTATGTTTAAAAATGGGTAGAGGGTCTTTAAAGTTGTTGTTTGCTGATTAGATCAGTTCCTAGTATATAAGGGGGCATAGACGTAATGTCCCAACATAAGGGTAAAATTCACAATATTAAAAGAGACCGAGACAAGAGGAGAAGAGGATACTGTTGGGAAATAAAAGATGTGCTTTGTGAAAATAGGTATATTTTTGTAGGACCAATGCAGCTGAATAACAATTGCCTTTTACCAAATAATTGACACAGCGTATGAGGTAAATTTTGTTCGGGAGTCGATCACCTAATTATAAGTGTATTTTTTCTTGTAGTTCGTTTGGTATGGTCTGAAATGATTGATATATTTATGTTTTGAGTTTTGGAAGAAAGAACGTGAACCAGATTTATGTGTTTGTTAAACTAAGACAGAAAACATCAACAGTGTGATGACATTGAATCTGTGTATGATAGTTATTGATAATTGTAAATGCGACATTCCTTTGACGCTGCAGCAGCACTTGTTGGGTTTTCAGGTGCTCTTGAATAATCTGATTTTTTTTTTCATGACAGTCTTATCGGTTTTCGTAAAGCCGTCTATGCAAACTTTGCATCCTTTAAAAAAAAACAAAAAAAACAATCTGTACACTTTCAGTGCGCTAGCTGTTGCAGTCCATAGATGTTCCCAAGCTTCATTGTTATTATTGTGTATAGTGAGGATGTGGCCCGTCTGTTTCTGGCACTCTCATGATGTTACTAGCAATTGCTTGCATTTCATCGGACAAGTTACTGTACAAAGTGTAAGAAAGAATTTTTAAAACTAATAATAAATTATATTTATATGCAACACTAAATGGAGACCTTGTTTGGTTGGTTGTTACTGTTCAAGATTTAACAAAAGGAATCCAAAAACTACAAGAACTACAAGAACACTTATGTCCAAATTAACACATATATATCAAAATTAAACAAAAAAATCAGTGTAAAAGAACGCCAGTCAGGATGACTGTCGGAACTGCTGGTCTGCATGGGCTAGCAGTTAGCTTAGCCTGCCCCGTGTCCACATCATGTCAGACCGCCCTCGGTGTTTCCTCTTCGGGTGTAGCTCCAGGCAGGGCTGTGGTCCTTGGGCCCACCGGACGCAGCAGACCAGGCTCCCCCAGCCGAGCCAACGCTAGTTCTCCCAGCCAGACACCTTCGACACACCTCCCCACACGCCACACGACAACACCAAATACCTAGTCGACACCAGGTGAGGCCGCCGCCAGACCACCCTCAATATTATCGGAACTTCCTGTCTGCATGGGCTAGCAGTTAGCTTAGCCTGCCCCGCTTCCGCGTTCTTTCAGACCGCCCTCGGTATTACGTCTTTGGGAGCAGCTCCGGGCAGGGCCGTGGTCCCTGGGCCCGCAGGACGCAGCAGACCAGGCTCCCCCAGCTGATCCAGCGCCAGCTCTCCCAGCCATCAAACGAAGACACAAACTTAGATGCAGATGTAGACAAAGACACTGCAAGGACGGTACTGGGAAAGGCCGCCATCTTCCAACACCTGTACTGGGTTTGGCTGCTCCAAACGTGAATTCGAGCCGCCATCTTCCCACACAGGAAGTGGAAGCCAGTTTTAACTTACAGCTGTAGTTGACCAGAAGAGAGGCAGGTTTTAAAGAAGTGAATATTTTTTTTATTTGGGAATGTTTTGAAAATCCACATCTCAAAACTCAAAAAAAAATCACATATACAGATTAAGGCATAGTGGTAGAGCGGATAAGAACATATTCTGCACACAAGTTACAAAAAAACAAACAAACAAACAAACAAAACAACAAAAAAAAATGAGACATTTGCATCAAGCCATAGCAGTAATTATTTCAACTTAAATCAGCAGAGTTGAATTGAAGGTCTCATGTATGACTGAGTATGAGAGACCCATGAAGACATGAAATAGAAATCTGGAGACCCAAGGGTTTCCCAGCTCGTGTTCATTAATTAATGTAGTCATCTGCAAAACAACCGTACTACCTAGAGAACAATAATGTGTATATTGAGTTTTGCAGTTAAAAACAAAACAAAACATGTTACCTGTCAGCAAGAAATCTGTGCTTGTGGATTATGTTGTGTGCACTTTAAGATTATTAAGTCCTTCATTAAGTGTGGAATTTCCAGCTGTTATATAATAATATTACTTGCATTTGACATAAATGACAGAAGATGAATTATAAACACACACTACTTTGGATTATTGAAGGGAGGAGTTGTGCCGGAGTGAACCCTTGTGGGTCATGGACTGAATAACCAAATAATTTGGGTTAACGACGAGATCTCAGGTTTGCAAATTCTGCTGTCGCTCTATATTATATAGTTAGAGAGACAAATAAAGTACAAAACCCCAAATATTTGGTACACAAAATACTGTTTTATGGCTTTGATTGGCAGAGAGAGCGCCTCCAATCTGTGGAAATAATAAGGATGTAGACCTCCCTTCCCTTAGTCTGCCCACCTGACCCGGATCCCTTCACACAAATGAATTGGACAACTAACTAACTCAGCTTTCACAGAAAGCACAGCCCGGAAAGGCAGCTGGGTCTAGGAGAAAGATGGCTCAGGAAAAAGAAATGCATATCTGGTCAACAAATTAAATTTCTCCGGCTCGTTATTCTTTTAATTATTTTCAGTATATATTCCCCCCTGCTAGTGTTGTGCAGTTTTTTTCCCCATACAATCCCTTTCTGCTATTGGTCAGTGTGAAGTGGCGCTGGGCCGCTTTCGTACCCTGCTCTGTCACAGTTTGCTGCCCTGGTGCTCCAATATTTTGCCCAGAGACTTCTTCACCCTGAGGGCCGTGAGGCGAGATGCAGGGTTGTGTGCCCAGCATTCGGACATCAGCTTCCCAAACTGCTGCAACCCCTGTAGGCACGAGCACACATAAGACTTCATTTGAAACGCAACCAACATTACAGTTATACAGGATCTCTATTATAAGGGGTCTCTATTATATTTTACAGGGTCTCTATTATACAGATCTCTATTATATTATACAGGACCTCTATTATACAGGATCTCTATTATACAAATCTCTATTATATTATACAGGACCTCTATTATACATGATTTATATTATATCATACAGTATCTCTATTATACAGGACCTTTATTATACAGATCTATATTACATTATACAAGACCTCTATTATACATGATCTATATTATATCATACAGGATCTCTATTATACAGGATCTCTATTATATTATGCAGGACCTCTGTTAAACAGGATCTATATTATATTATACAGGAGCTCTATTATACAGGATCTCTATTATACAGGATCTATATTATATGATACAGGATCTATATTACATTATACAGGATCTCTATTATACATATCTCTATTATATTATACAGGATCTCTATTATATTATACAGGATCTATATTACTCTATTTTGAGTACTGATGTTTCAAAATACAGTAAGATAAAACACATCTTTATACCCTGTCACTGTTCCACCGGATAGCAAGCAAGGGCCTCTGTCTCATTCTGCAGACAACATCTGTCATCTCCTCATACGTAGGGTCACTGGGAACCAGGTCATAATACGGCAGCTGATACTCCTCCACAATGTCTATAGGAAAACAGATTTGCATATGAAGCATCCATTAGAAAAACAAAAAAACAAAACAAGATAAACACAGTGGCTTATGACAAAAGGCATTTGTATTCGGCAGCATAGCATTGCTCCTGACCATCACAGATGCAGCGTCGAGCCATCTCCCAGAGAATAAGGCCGAAGCTGTACATGTCCGCCATCACGAACGACTGGAAATGGTTGATATTCAGAGACTCGTCCAGTATCTCAGGTGCCATGTAGCGTTTGGTGCCAACCCGCAAGGTGGGAGGGATGTCAACTTCATTGGTCTCACTGAGGTAAGGCAAAGAGAGAGACAGAGACTTTTAGCGGTGCAACATGGGATTATGTCAAATAATCCAGGAAATGTTCCAAATATTCTTGAACAGATTCTTAAAAAGAAAAAAGAAAAAGGAAAACTCCAGTTCAATAGTTGTAACGTCTACCACTTTGTGAGCTACCTGTTTTGGTTTTTTTTTTGGGGGGGGGGGTTCCCCCTTTTTCTCTCCAATTGTATCCGGCCAATTACCCCACTCTTCCGAGCCATCCCGGTCACTGCTCCACCCCCTCTGCCGAACCTGGGAGGGCTGCAGACTACCACATGCCTCCTCCGATACATGTGGAGTCTCCAGCCGCTTCTTTTCACCTGACAGTGAGGAGTTTCACCGGGGGGACGTAGCGCGTGGGTGGGTCACGTTATTCCCCCCAGTTCCCCCTCCCCCCTGAACAGGCGCCCCGACTGACCAAAGGAGGTGCTGGTGCAGCGACGGGGACACATACCCACATCCGGCCTCCCACCCGTAGACATGGCCCGTTGTGTCCGCAGGGATGCCCGACCAAGCTGGAGGCAACACAGGGATTCGAACTGGCGATCCCCGTGTTGGTAGGCAACGGGATAGACCGCCATGCTAGAAAATGTGTCCTACCTGTTAAGCTTGACAGCCAGTCCAAGGTCTGCTATGCAGCAGGTGCCATTCTTCTTCACCAGGATGTTCTTACTCTTTAGGTCTCGGTGAGCGATGGCGGGTTTGCCCCGGGTACTATAGATCTCACTGTGCAGGTGGCAGATGCCTGACACCGAGGATTGGGCCATTCGGAGCAACGACTTCATGTCAAGTGTGTTAGACTTGAGGTAGTCATACAAGGAGCCATTCTCATGGTAGTCAGTGATCAAGTAGAGCTGTGTCCATGACCCAGTTCCCTTAATGTCTGCTGCGATAAATCCTGGGGATTGGGGTAAGGACAGGGGATAAAATCAGGAATCAGGAATATTTATTTGTCATTTCATTCCATATATCGTTTCCCCTAGCCCACAGCAGTTTATGTAATACAAAGACAAAAACACATATCCAAAAACTACATGAACACATATATCCAAACTACCAAAAAATTACAAAAACTACAAAACTACAAAAACACATATCCAACACATCCACACAAAAAAAAAAATCACTGTCCAAGGGAGTGAACGCCAGTCAGGATGACTGTCAGCACTGCTGGTCTGCATGGGTTAGCAGTTAGCTTAGCCTTCCCCACTTCCACGTCCTGTCACGCCGCCCTTGGTGTTTTCTCTTCGGGTGCAGCTCCGGGCAGGCCCATGGTCCCTGGGCCCACCGGACGCAGCAGACCAGGCTCCCCCAGCCAATATGATGCCAGCAATCCCAGCCAGACACACTCGACACACATCCTCGCACTCCACACGACGACACCAAAAACACAGTCAATGCCAGGCGAGGCCGCCACCAGACTGCCCTTGGTATTATCGCAACTGCCAGTCTGCATGGGCTAGCAGTTAGCTTAGCCTGCCCCGCTTCCACTTCCTGTCAGATTGCCCTTAGTGTTTCCTCTTCGGGCACAGCTCCGGGCAGGCCCGTGGTCCCCGGGCCCACTGGGCGCAGCAGACCAGGCTCCCCCAGCCATCAGACGAAGACACAGACCCAGACACAGACGCGGACAAGACACTGCATGGACGGCACTGGCTGAGGCTGCCACAAACCTAAGTTCGCGCCGCCATCTTCCCCCACCGGTACTGGGTGAGGCCGCTGCAAAGGTGTGTTTGCGCCGCCATCCTCTCACACCGGAAGCAGAATAGAAAAAAGATGTGCATGTACCAAAAAAAAAATACCTGGCCTTACACACACAGTATATACACGTAGATGTATTAATTTCTCTTACCAAGAATATTTTCATGTCTCATCAGGAAAGTCTGGTAGATCTCTGTCTCTCTGAACCAGCTGTACTCCTCTGTAGTGAAGAACACTTTGACAGCCACCGTCTCTCCTCTCCACCTACCCATCCACACCTCGCCATAGCGCCCCTTCCCCACCTGCTTCACCATTTGGATTTGCTTTGCTATGGTGCGCTGCACCTGGTTACAGCAGTGAAGATGTTCCTCATTAGTGTCATCGCATTCATGGCATTCATCATCAAAACTGCTATATCAAACGATCCGAAATTCATTTCCACTTACCTGACAACCACTTAGTGATATGTTACAAAAGAAACTAATGCTGACCAGTTCTACTGTCCCAATGTGCAAAACACAGACACTTTAAGAAGGAATACAGTCTTCATTAGTAATCTGTGCAGACTGGCCTTGGGCCCAATTTACTGGTTGATAATAGGTGATGTGTTCATACCAGTAGAGGGAGTCCTGATCCAGACCCGGACCCAACACTTTGGCTCTGGTGTATTAGATCCTTCAGCGACTCTCTGGGAGGTATGTAGTGGTCTTCAGGGTCGGAGCTATAGCGCGGCTGTGGCTGTGGCTCCTGGGACTTGGGTCTTGCATAGATAGAGAGTGTGATATACATTGACAGTGATCACAGATGTGTGAGAGTGTATTGGCTGTCACATTATGCCTCTTTTTTTTTTTCGAGTATGCACCAACATATACTGCATGCACATTCTCAACATTTCCTTACCTCAAGTACCAGAAAATGATGACGAGACCGGCGATGAGGATTAAGACTGTGATCGGTATGAAGAGAGCCATGTGCTGTGTATTAGTTTTCACTAAATCTGCAGTAAAGGAGGAAGCAATTGGGGGTAACACAAGTAATATAATTTAAGTGATATAACAGTACTGATTCCATGTTGTAATAACTTGTGGTAATTTTTATGCATAAACAAGCTTCACTTCTACAAACAAAGACAGTTTACAGCTCACTACTGACTTCCAACCCTGTAGTTCGTACCACTGCCAGTTTCACTACCATTCTGAAATTCTTGGGCAGGGAAACCTTTTTTTTTCTCACTTCCTTCCTCTCCTCTTACTCTGTTCCCCCTTTTCTAGTGTGTGATCGATCACAGCCCCTTCCTGAATCCCACAGGTTGGGTGTCACATAAACATGACTCCAGCAAACCCAGGGGCCTGCAGCAGCTCTGGGGTTCTGCCCTTCCTGCCGTGCTCCTGGCAGTCAAACTCACACTCAAACGTGTGCAACACGGGCGTCCGGGTGGTGCAGTGGTCTGCCCACCAACACAGGGATCGCCGGTTCGAATCCCTGTGTTAGCTTGGTCGGGCGTCCCTACAGACACAGTTGGCCGTGTCTGCGGGTGGGAAGCCGGAGGTGGGTGTGTGTCCTGGTCGCTGCACTAGCGCCTCCCTTGGTCGGTCGGGGCGCCTGTTCGGGGGAGGGGGGGGGGAACTGGGGGGAATAACGTGATCCATCCACGCGCTACGTCCCCCTGGTGAAACTCCCCACTGTCAGGTGAAAAGAAGAGGCTGGTGACTCCACATGTATCGGAGGAGGCATGTGGTAGTCTGCAGCCCTCCCCGGATCAGCAGAGGGGGTGCAGCAGAAGAGTGGGGTAATTGGCCGGATATAATTCGGGAGAAAATGGGGGAAAAGGAAAAAAGAAAGAAAAAAAGCGTGCAACACAAGTGAATGTACACCTTGAGCAGAAACCATACATCCACAGCAATACACAACAGCTGCTAGCACAGCCACATTTACACAATGAAAAAAAACTTGACAGCTACATCCAACTGTAGTGTCCTTTGCCAGAGGTGGAAGCGACTTTCAGAAGGTCACAACAGCTGACTAGACAAGACAATGTGCTGCTGAATGGTTCCTTTAGAGAGTCAGAGAGTCAATGTCAAAAGCTGTAAGTTAGGGAAAAGTGTGTGTGCCTGCCTATGTGTGGGTTGTTGTGTGTGAGACAGTAAGAAGGGGGGGGAGAGAGAGAGAGAGAGAGAGAGAGAGAGAGAGAGAGAGAGAGAGAGAGAGAGAGAGAGAGAGAGAGAGAGAGAGAGAGAGAGAGAGAGAGGTGTCTTGTAGGGCAGCAGATGGAGAGATATCTCACATCCAAGCCGGGGCAGGAAACTCAAGCAGGCCCCGGGGAGATGCTGTCCTTTTCATTAGGGGACGAGAGAAAAAGTCAAGCCTGCAGGCTCTGTCTTTCCCCCTGTCCCAGAGCCTCCCCCCCCCGGCCGCACCCCGCACCGTGTGCAACAGTTTAACCTGCCACTACCTATTACCTACCTATCATAACTCAACCTAAATCCACTCACAGAGAGAGAGAAGAGAAGAGAAGAGAAGAGAAGAGAAGAGAAGAGAAGAGAAGAGAAGAGAAGAGAAGAGAAGAGAAGAGAAGAGAAGAGAAGAGAAGAGAAGAGAAGAGAAGAGAAGAGAAGAGAAGAGAAGAGAAGAGAAGAGAAGAGAAGAGAAGAGGAGGGAGGGAGAGAGAGAGAGAGAGAGAGAGAGAGAGAGAGAGTCACCAGGTTTCCGTGGTGGGAGAGTTAGGTTGCTGTTGTTGTTGCAGTAGTCTGTATCACAGCACTCCAGACGTATCCGTTGATGCTCATTCCATGTGTCCTTCAAAGCACACACACACACACACACACACACACACACACACACACACACACACACACACACACACACACACACACACACACAGATGATTAGCCAGGTCTAGTGTACGGCTAATAAAAACACAAGACAAGCACTACTTGATAGAGTCTTGATGCGTGCTCAGTACTCCAGGTAAGAAAGGTTCATCCAGGTGAACTGATCCTCAACCCTCTTTGAGAATTTAAGAGTTTCTAAGAGGGAAAGACGGCAGACGGCTCGTCGTGTGATCCCCGCGTGTCACCGCCCTCTAACCTTCATTCGCAGCGCCCGGTTGTGTATGAGAGGCCGTCTAGGCCACAATTCTCAGCCACTCTCTCACACACGATATCAAACTCTCCGACCTGATCTGACAGAAATACTTGAAATGACCACGACCTCTTAACACCGCAGGACATGGTGGTGGCATCCCCCTCCCATGTTTTTACACACTTTTCCCTCGACCCTCCCATGAATGCACATGCATGAGTGGGAAAGTGCGACTTGTCATTCCGTGCTCCTGGGGCAGGCAGAATGTTCCAGCCATGTGCGGTCTGCTCGTACATCCCATGCCATGTTGTCAGGCTCTCTTACAGACATTAACATGTTAATACGTCTGTCCCTCAGTGTTGTGTGCACGCACTGTATATAGACACATTTATGTGTACACACACACTTAAATGTGATATGTTTCAGGAAGTCCGGGTAGCGTAGCAGTCTATTCCGTTGCCCACCAACACGGGGATCGCCGGTTCGAATCCCCGTGTTACCTCTGGCTTGGTTGGGCATCCCTACAGACACCATTGGACGTGTCTGCGGGTGGGAAGCCGGATGTGGGTCTGTGTCCTGGTCGCTGCACTAGCGCCTCCTCTGGACGATCAGGGCGCCTGTTGGGGGGGGGGGGTTGAGGGGAATAGCGTGATTCTCCCACACACTACGTGCCCCCTGGCGAAGCCCCTCACTGTCAGATGAAAAAGAAGCGGCTGGCGACTACACATGCATCGGAGGAGGCACGTGGTAGTCTGCGGCCCTCCCCGGATCGGCAGAAAAGTGACTGGGACGGCTCGGAAGAGTGGGGTAATTGGCCGGATCCAATTGGGGGGAAAAGTGGGGAAAATGTAAAAAAAAAAGTGATATATTTCCTCTAGCGAGAACACACAAATACACCCATACACACAAAGCTGACTTACTTTGCACTGGAAATCAGAGCCACCACCAAAACCCAAACATCCTGTAATGAGCTCAGGGAACCCCTTGTCATTCTCCTCAGCCATGGTAAAGCAATATCCATTAGTTCTGAAAGAAACAAAAACATTTCATTTAGCAGGGCCTTCTAACCCAAGCAACTCACCAAGGGGGTTTCTGTACTTACTTTCACCAGTCAGTGTCTGGGACTGACAACTGTGTTTACTGATGAGAGTGAGTCTCAAGTTGTATTTTATATACGACAACAGAGCACTGTGAGTATGAACACAGAGTCAATTCCCTTTAGCCTGGGCCCCAGCGTTGGCATGGAAACCACAACTGTCAGGTGATGAAAGTGACAATTGGCCACTTTCATCAATTTTACTGATTTTTGGAGGGGAAGAGTCTGATTTCAAATATATATATATATATATATATATATATATATATATATATATGTATGTATCATAAAACAAATAATGAGAACAAAATGGACACCTTACACTCACGTTTATTAACATGTCAAGTACTTTGAATGTCAGCAGGGTCCAAGACAAGACTGCACCACAGCAATGAGAAAGGCAGTGAAGCCATTATGAAACCATTGACCTATTAATTGACATTTTAAACTCAACCGCAGTTCATTCGTTTGTGTTAATCAAATCTTTATGTTTTAATTGGGGGCAGCAGCAGCAAGCAGACAAAGTGATGTGTCCTGACAGGCCAGAGGAGGCGCTAGTGCAGCGACCAGGACACATACCCACATCCAGCTTCCCACCCGCAGACACGGCTAATTGTGTCTGTAGGGAGGCCCAACCAGGTAAGACGGGGATTTGAACCGGTGAACCCTGTGTTGGTAGGCAACGGAATAGACCGCTACGCTACCCGGACACTCTTCAAACTGTAATTTTGATGCATTTTTATTTAGTTGCCTCCGGTGGCTGCTGTCATAGACGTAACAAATCTGACAGTGTTCTAACAGTCGTTGGATAGCATGTTTTGTTTTGTTTTGTTTTGTTTTGTTTTGTTTTGTTATAAGCCAACAGACTCATTAACTCACTCCCTGTCTAATATTCCCCTACTTGGTCAATGTCATGCTTGGTGGGGTTAGGAATGGGAGTGGGTGGGTCTTGTCTATGAAAGGCTGTAAACCAATCAGGAAATGAGGATTTATACAGCCTTCTATTTCTATCAAATTGTCTTACCCAGAATCAGAATCAGAATCAGAACTAGAATCAGAATAAGAATCAGAATCAGAACCAGAACCAGAATCAGAATACTTTATTCATCCCCGAGGGGGGATTGTCTACGTCATTCTTTCTCACTACTCTTCTCGCACACACATATTATCATTCTTGTTAATCTAATCTGTACCCTCATACCCTCTATAGTAGTGTGAGAGACGATAACAATAGTATGTGAAAAACAGAATAGTAGCATGGTGATGCATGTGAGAGAGCCTGATGGAGTGTGAGAGGGACTTGTTGAGTGCATGCAAGACAGTACGATTGGGTGCGAGTGTGTGATGTGAGAGACAATGATGGTGTTTGCGAGAGTAGGCTAGTGTGTGAGTGCAAGTATGATTTATGGTCTAAATGGCCTCTTATACATGTGTGTGTGTGTGTGTGTGTGTGTGTGTGTGTGTGTGTGTGTGTGTGTGTGTGTGTGTGTGTGTGCGTACACGAGGCACGCATGTATGTTTAGCTTCAAGTGAATGCTCTTCTGTACTTGCAAGAATTCTTGGAGTCATCCGGGCAGTAACGGCTGCAGTGACACCAAAGCAAGCTTCCCTTGGCAACCTTCTCTCTATTCCTATACAGCATTTCCGACACACGCTCTGTGGATTGGACAGGGAAAAGGAGACGAGGCTCAGTACCAAGACGGTTTACAGCCAATTTTCTGGACACTCTCGTTCTGCTGGCTGCGTGAGCCCCTGTAAAAGTTAAGTGCACATAATGAGCCCAAATTAAAGCTGGAATTAATCAAAGGACAAAGACGATATTGCTGTTCATTTCACGTGTGAAAACAGCCATGGGAGTTTTGGTTGTTCTGGAATTGTTACCATAGTGATACAAGCCACAGAAAGTGTGACCATGTGTTGTTGAGAGCAACCCCGCTGTGCTGGACCAGCCTCACTGTACCTGCATGAGTCTGAACCTGGAATAACACCACTCACCAGAAAGACCTCTTTGTGCTGAATGTGTGCATATTTTGGTGTGTGTGTGTGTGTGTGTGTGTGTGTGTGTGTGTGTGTGTGTGTGCGTGCGTGCGTGCGTGCGTGTGTGCCCTCAAGTTCTGGAAAGAGTGTGTTGCAATATTCAAGACCACATATGTTTTTGAAGAGAAACTAAACGAAATGAAAGAAGTGTAATGAAAGCCACTCATCATTTGTCATTGTATTCTTACAATGAATGGGTTCTCTGCATTCTACCCATCCTATCGTACAGCAGCAGTGGGCAGCTGCAGCGCCCGGGGACCAACTCCAGTTCTTCTTTCCATTGCCTTGCTCAGGGGCACAGACAGGAGTAGTAACCCTAACATGCATGTCTTTTTGATGGTGGGAGGAAACAGGAGCACCCGGAGGAAACCCACGCAGACACGGCGAGAACATGCAAACGCCATACAGAAAGGACCTGGGCTGGATTATATATATATATATGTGTGTGTGTGTGTGTGTGTGTGTATGTATATACATATATGCATATATACATATGTATATATATATACATACATACATACATACATACATACATACATACATACATACATACATACATACATACATACATACATACATATACACACATACACACACACACACACACATACATATACATACACACACACACACACATAAACAGGAGAGAGAAATTGGGGTAGGGGGCGTGGCCAAGATCAGGGAGCCAATTAGGGACACTGGGACGAAGAGAGTGAGTCCTGGGAGGGCGTGGGGGCGGTTTTGACGCCTCTTGACTAACCAATCAACAACCAAAACACAATATTGACGTTGTGTTCGTCCAATGATAATTTCCACGTTTTAATCTTCGACCACTGTATCGTAAGTGAGTGCGGCAAACTGGCGGAAGATAGACTCACACAGTAGCATATCAGAAAATAAAGTATAATGTGCTGATTGCGAACTACTTTTAAACATGTCACTAAATAAATTCCCTTTTATTTAAGCCTTTTCAACAGAGTCCAAATTTCCTGTTTTCAGATTTACATTTCCTTTTTTTAATCGTGCAGTGACAACAGCCTCTGCCTTGTGACCTTACCAGATGAAAAGAAAAAGTCAGTATTCATGGCTCAATGTATCCCCCCCAAGTGCTTTTGTCAATCACTATTAAACTGCCAGAGCTTGATTTGTATTGATAAGTTACTGACTAGACATCTTCTGACCTTACGAGATACAAAGAAGACAGCCAGCCGTAATTTACTTCTCTCTTGCTCTCGGACGGCTGGATGCAGCAACAGGCCTGCCAGCAGATGTGAAGATAATGAACCTACTTGTCAAGTGGGCAGAACAACTCATCACTCGCTTCATGTTTGCTTTGATTGTAATAATTACAGATCTTCATGGTTTTGGTAAAATTAACACCAGAACGGCCGGGGTTTCACTCCCACCTAAATCGACCATGGGCGGTCATCATGACTGTCGGTTTTTAAACTCTATATTCTGTCAAGATAAATACACAATTGAGATATTGATGCATTGCACGTGTTAGTATGTCTGCCAGGAAACAGCTGACACCAAAATTAAAATTTTAACAACTATAATACTATTTTTGAACAATTTAAACTACAGATAGACATGGTTGAACTTGAACAGCAAAACTGAAAAAGTGAAAATATTACCTGAAAAACAACACGGAAAACACATATTGCTAATCTAACAAAAGTAGCAAGGCCTATAAGACGTGAAAGAATTGAAAGTAAATATTGTAACTCGCATGGATAAGTAGACACGTTGGCCCTCAGCTAACGGATAGGACCCTTTAGTCGAGCGGTTAGCGATGTCGCCCGCGGTGCGGGAGATATGGGTTCGCATCCCGGCTGACGCGGTTCCTGCGGTTGCCCCCCGAATTCGCTGCAAAACAACGACTAGAACTTAAAAATTGTTAGAACGACCGTGGGCGGTCATTTCGACCGCCGTGGTTTTTAAACTCCATATTTTGTCAAGATAAATACCAACCAATCAACCAACACACGTCATAGATAGTGACACCACGCGCAAATTACGAGTGGACATTTAGACCGCTCATGGTCGTTTTTGGTAGATCTTATCACAATTTTTTATGCAGTTGATCTAAAACTAATTTTAATGCAAATATATGCAATTTTAGGAGCATTCATTCATATTGTATATATATATATCTAAACACGGATACAGGAAAAAAGATTTTAATACAGTACAGGCCTGTTTCTGTGCGTCATGCACTCGTCAGCTGCTAGTGTTTTAGTTTTTTTTCTACAAAGAATCATACAGTTACACTGCCCAGCGTCACGCCCCTAATTCCGGTTGGACAGCGTCCAATCAGATGGGGAAACATTCAAATTATAACAGCCAATGCGGTAGGTACTTATGATGCACAGCAACCAATGGAGGGGTAGAAAACAATCAATGGGACTGGGATTTGTTTTGAAAAGCATTTAGAGGCCAGGGCACTGATGAAATGGCTTACATTACAAATATAACAAGGTAACTTATGTAATTGGAATAGAATAGAATAGAATAGGATAATCTTTATTAGTCATTTTTGCACATACATACAAATGAAATTTAGCATTCAACCCAGGAGCAGCAGGCAGCTGCAGCGTCCGGGGACCAACTCCAGTAATTTCTTCCTATTGCCTTGCTCAGGGGCACACACAGGAGTATTAACCCTAAGGTGCATGTATTTTGATGGTGGGAGGAAACCAGTGCACCCGGAGGAAACCCATGCAGACATGGGGAGAACATGGGGTTGGGCCTGGGGTTCGAACCTAGGACCTTTCTGCTGTGAGACAACAGCACTAACCACTGGACCACCGTGCCACCCGATTTTGCTGAAATACATATTTACAATAATATGTTGAATAAGGGGGAAAATCAAAAGCAAAGTCTGATTTCTATGAAATATGGAATAAACAATGGGGGACAGCAATTTCTTTTGTCCATTCCAAGTTATTTCAGAGTACATTGTGTATTCCTCGTTCTTTGTGAAGGGGTACCAATATATTTGAGCACATCTGTAACTGAATGCTGCAGGAGTGTGGTGCACACTGTGGCATTGAGCACGTCTAGGCTTTCCTATCACAGAGGAAATTTGTCAAGGTTTTCTCACCCTCCCTGCATTGGCCTTGGGTTTTCTATCATATCTCTCTTCACCCTTTCTTACTATCTGCTGTCTAAATGTATCAATACATGGCAGAAGTTTGGCCTCTTGTTAATGTTGCGAGGCATTGGGTACACTCTGTTCAGATCACTTTTCTTTGACTGAAATTCATGTTAAACAAGTATTTTACACATCAGATGAGGTTTCTATAAGACAACAGTCACGGCTCTTTCCTGTCCTGGCCCCACAGTGGTGGGATGAACTCCCCACTGATGTCAGGACAGCGGAGTCGCTGTCCATCTTTCGGCGCAGGATGAAAACTCACCTCTTCAAGAACCACTACCCTGTTACTAGCTCGTAGCACTTATTGTATTCACTCATTAAAAAAAAAACCTCTTTCATGCGCTTTTACTTTAGCACTGGTTTTGCTCTTAGATGCTTGTTTAGAGAGAAGATGCACTTATCACCTCTGATGACTAGTAGTTCTCCGGATTTCCTACGTTAAATGCACTTATTGTAAAATTAAAACCCCAGTTTTATTTGGTTGTAATACTGAAAAAAAATGGTGTGGGTTTTTTGTCTTTTGTATAGACAACCACACCAGGTCAATAACTCACAGGATTTTACTTTACTGTTCATCTAATGCACCCTTCACAAACTCACTTGCTTCTTTCATATAAATGCATACTCACACATATAATACAATTACAAACACAAACGCACATGCACACGCACATACACACACACACACAAATGTGCGTGCACACAGACACACACAAACATGTGCATGCACACACACGTTCACACACACGTTCACACACACACACACACACACACACACACACTGAACCCACTAAACAGACTTGCGTCAGCAAAAGGCACTTCTGAGGTCACCCTGATACATGATCCACAACCCCCACACATTCCAGAAGCTTTTCTATCAACTAGATACACACACACACACACACACACACACACACACACACACACACACACACACCAACTCTTGTTGTAATACGCACACTTGTGAACACATGTTGCACACTGCTCTCTCTCCCCCCCCCTCTCTCTCCCACACACACACACACACACACACACACACACACATGCCATTTTGACAGGTAGTGGGAATGTCCTTAGTTTTACTACTTTATATCTTGCAATGTACTAGCATATCACCCCAGCTTGAGCAGCTTCAGTCACAGCTCATCAGAAACCAATTTACGAGGTTAAGACAGGCTCAGGTGCCTGGTTAGGTCTAAAATGAGACCGAGTTGGACAGATTTATGGAATTACAGCCCCCGTCCCTCTCCATATGGCAGGCATTATATAGAAGGTATAACATGCTATGCAGTCAATATATCAGGAACCAGGACCAATTTGTCATTTCATCTCATGTGCTACGACGTACACAAAAGAAACGAGGTCCCGTTTCTTCCAGCCCACAGCAGTGCAACACAAAAGACTAAAACACATATCCAAAACCTCCAAAAACAACACCACCAAAAACATACAAAAACCAAGAGAACAAAGCAAAAAAACCAAAACACAAACAGCCAACAACACAGTCCACCCAGTGCAACACAGTCCAAAAACTCCACCGTTCAGAGAACGAACGCCAGCCAGGATGGCTGTCGGAACTGCCGGTCTGCATGGGCTAGCAGTTAGCTTAGCCTTCCCTGCTCCCACGTCCTGTCAGACCACCCTCAGTGTTTCCTCTTCAGGCGCAGCTCCGGGCCAGGCCTGGGTCCCTGGGCCCACAGGACGCAGCAGACTAAGCTCTCCCAGCTGATCCAGCGCCAGCTCTCCCAGCCAAGCGAAACTGACGATCAAAATGAAAATAAAAGCTTCACACGATGACACAAACTTTGACACAGATGTAGACATGGACGAAGACACTCCGTGATCGGTACTGGGTGAGACTGCTGCAAATGTAATCTTCCCACACCACTTCTGGTGTGGGAAGACAATGTGGGAAGATATGAAACTGCGGGTACTTCGCATTGGGGTATGATATATGTTTATCATGCACTAATGCACCAACATATGTAATATTTTGCAATGGAGCAACAGACTGCAGTCTGCAGACACCCAGGCAAGGGATCAATGATCATTCAAAGGGTAAAAACGAAACACGCACTATGGGGTTAACATAATGGGCCTGAAAAGGCACTTTTCTCACTGACCACCAGCCAAATTCAACAAGCTATAATGTCTAAATAAGGTTGCTTTGACACATGTTATAGGTCCTAAAAATAATTTGCCATGGCTGAATTTGGTCCTGGCAGCTGGTTGTGTTTTCACAGACTAGAAATGTGCTAAATATTTTACTGGAAAATTGGCTTACAGAAGAACATTCCCAATTATAGGCAACATGACAATACCATGAATGATGCCATGAGCCATGCCTTGAATAAAACAAGGAAATAAATCTGGGAAAATTAGTTGACGTATGCTTTGGCATGCTGCCCAAATGCTTCTTTAATGCTTTGTTAAGAGATTTTGTGAATTCTGACAGATGACGTTAATAACAGATTCTTAATAATTGCACTTAAAATGTCAACCTTGATTAGATCCACGTTACACTTGCAGTCTATAAAATGTGAATTTTCCAAAATTGTTTTTCCGTCAATGAAAAGACGAACCAAAGTGAATATATTGATAGATATGCTGGTTCATGAGTTTTATTATTTTCCTGGAGCTCCACGAGTTATTGCCATATGGACATATTCAAAAACCAATTACAATCTGAGAAATTACATTTTACACAAGCGGATATCTTTCTCTTGACAGCTTCCTCTCTTTTCCCCCATAATCCAAAACTGGACTACAGCAGCAATTCAAATGCCAAACGACTGTGGGAGGAGGCTGGCGAAATAATTCTATTTCAATAACCTGGTGGACAGGTTAATCTTATCTCCACAATCTATGCCCTTACTAACAAGGCTGTTGACTGATTTGATTGGACGACATATTGGTTTGACTTTCTCATCTCATCTCATCTCATCTCATCATCAGCCGCTTCTCCGGGGTCAGGTCAGCAACAAGCTAAGTAGGGAACTCCAGACGTTCCTCTCCTCAGTAACGCCCTCCAGCTCCTCCTGGGGGACCCCAAGGCGTTCCCAGGCCAGATTTGACATGTAGTCCCTCCAGCGAGTTATGGGTCTAACCCAGGGTCTCCCCTCATTTGGACGTGCCCGAAAAACCTCCAAAGGAAGGCGCCCAGGAGGCATCCTAATCAGATGCCCGAACCACCTCAACTGGCTCCTTTTGACGCCAAGGAGCAGCGGCTCTACTCCGAGCTCCCCCCGGATGTCCGAGCTCCTCACCCTATCTCTAAGGCTGAGTCCAGACACCCCACAGAGGAAACTCATTTCAGCCGCTTGTATCCGCAATCTCACCCTTGCGGTCACTACCCAAAGCTCATGACCATAGGTGAGGACTGGAACGAAGATTGACTGGTAAATTGAGAGCTTTGCCTTCCGGCTCAGCTCCCTCTTCACCACAACGGTCCGGTACAACATCCGCATTACTGCTGATGCTGCACCAATCCGCCTGTCAATCATCTGTCATCAACCTGTCATCCTACCCTCACTCGTGAACAAGACCCCAAGATACTTGAACTCCTTCACTTGAGGCAACAACTCATCCCCAACCCGGAGGGAGCAATCCACTACTTTCCAGTCGAGGACCATGGCCTCGGACTTGGAGGGGCTGACTTTTTGGCAGATTTGTTTGACTTTCTGTACCTCTGAAAACCTTTAGGTGCACTACAGACAAACAACAATATGTTGATAACTACGGCGGTCAATACGACAGCTATTTCTGGTGCCAGCTACCACCACAGCTCTCAGAGACCTTCTTGCAGTCACCCGATTACACACAGCCAAACAAGAATCAAGTAATGTAGAGAAGGGAGAAATAAGCTGCTCCAGGCGGCCATGGTAAACCGCCTCCCTGAAGAAGACATCTCCCTTAATGTGTTCTGAGTGCACTCTGACCCCGTGGGGCTCACTGCCAAGCAGCTACAGCGCCATACATCATCCCCCATCCTGCAGCTCTTCCCTCACCCCTCTTAACCTCTGCAGGCTTCAAAGGCCTCTGCCACACTAGATGCATGTGTGTGTGTGTGTGTGTGTGTGTGTGTGTGTGTGTGTGTGTGTGTGTTTGTGTGTGAATGGCCCGGTGGCTGCAGAGCAAAACTGAACCCTGTCCCAGCATCAATCATTCACGTCGCCGAAAGTTCACACACGACCACAACCACTGATGCATACTCACACATGCACAAATTCATGCTCGTACACACCTACACG
Source organism: Lampris incognitus (assembly GCF_029633865.1). NCBI lineage: Eukaryota > Metazoa > Chordata > Actinopteri > Lampriformes > Lampridae > Lampris > Lampris incognitus. The sequence continues at coordinate 26,047,314 of NC_079222.1, forward strand.
GTACCTACACACAAATCAACAAAAGCACACACAAAAGGCATGCACGTTTGAATATTTAAAAAGCTCGCCGCTGTCTCATTCTTTTCCACAGCTCCCACCTACATGAAGACATCTGTTTTCTAAATATGGCCTCCATCAACCTGTTGTGGTTATTACGCTGGCCGTGACCGGAGAGCTCTTATGGATGAGCAAGAGACCCTCACCCACCGTGGAACAAATTCTCTGGCAAATGTATGGGGAGTTTCCCCCCTCTGAGTCAACATCATTTCATCACAGTGTTCACGTACCCCCCAGGAAAGACCTGCTGCTGGGGCTGCTCACCTCCACTACTGTCACAATGTCATGAACGAATGAGCCCCCTTATGAGGAGAAGACCCCCTGTCTATGAGAATCCCGAGGAGAGTGCAACAAAAGACCTTTTACACACACACACACACACACACACACACACACACACACACACACACACACACACACACACACACACACACACACACACACACACACACAATGCACCTGGTGAGAGGGGACAGATGTGCAGGACTTATTCAGCTGTATGTTTTGCCATTTCTTTAAGCATTGGCATGCAGTCCAAAGACGGCATCATCCTCACCATGAAACACAGAAAGGATTTAGCGCTGCACTGAAGCACCTTTTCACCTGAGTGGCACTTTGCATATTCATGTGAGGTAATCTGCAGGAATTTATTTCTATTTCCTGTTGAGAACAAAACCGAAAAACACATCATGCTCTTATCGCACAGAACACCTGCAGCCAGATGCCAAGACACACACACACACACACACACACACACACACACACACACACACACACACACACACACACACGCACACACACACAAACTGTCCAACCCTAAGATTTATAACATCTATCCAGCACATGTTCTGCTTCTGTCAGCCTGCGTGTATACATGTACCTGTGGCTATGTGTGTTACTGTGAGTAAATGTGTGTGTGCGCGCGTGTTTTGTGCATGTGCGTGCGTGCACGCGTACGTGTGTGGACAAGTGTATTTTTGCGTGTGTGTCCGCCCATGTGCGCGCGTGTGCGTGCGTGCTTGTGTGATTTCTTACGTGCGTGATTGCGTGTGTGTTTTGTGCGTGTGCACGTGCGTGTGTGGACAAGCGTATTTCTGCGCGTGTGTGTACGCCCATGTGTGTGGGAGTGCGTGTTTGTGTGTGTGCGCGTGCGTGTTTGTGTGTGTGTGTGCGTGCATACGTGGTTGTTAGGTGGAGCTCTATAAGCTGCAGAGTGAGCAGCAGAGCCATGAAGTCTGCGTCTGTTGTCTAATCGCGGTGTCGACGGATGGTTCGACTTGTTTCATTGGAGGTGCTGGACGGCAGGAAGTGGCTGATGTAGCTCAAACTCCAGTGTACTTGAGTCTGGCTGACACGCATGCGCAATCTGTCTGCGACATGGAGGGATCAAAACAGCAACGGACACAACGGCGGAGGGAGTGTGAGGGAAGGCTGGAGGTGATAACGTGGAGGAGACGGTGGCAGCGCTGCCCGCGGCGTAATGGAAATGAGGGGCTGGTGCAGGAGGGAGAACAGGTGACTGGGAGTTAACGGGGGACAGGTGTGAGGAGCTGGGAGGCCGCGCGTGGATCTCTGGAATGAGGGAGGTGTCGTGACAGTGAACACTGCGCATATTTGCATGAAGTAGAAAAATAAAAAAAGACTCCCTCCCCCCTTTTCTAACATTAGAGGCCAATGATATAACACAGGTAGGCAGGATTGCACATCTCACTTCCCCCAACACACAAACACACACCACAACAATACAAATGCTCATTCAAACACATAAAGTTTATTATGCTGTTTATACAGATATGTTCAATATATTCAATATTCTGTTTACAAGACTTTCGCCTAGGGGGCGCTGTTCCTTGAGCTGGTTGGAGGCTAGAGAGAGAAGAAGAAAAAAAAAGGAGGGGGGTGGAGACGTGATTGAGTGGACCGCTGTACTATTGTGTTGGAGCTCACTAAAAGTTATGAGAAAGACCCAGAACGTGTTTGGACTGATTTTATTCCTTTGCACACCACGTCGCTAACATGGTGGCAGCGGTGGGATGTTTCTGCTGTGGAAAAATCGTCTTGTGGGAATCTCTGCTCAACTTTGTAAGTCTCCGACGCCAGAAACTAACGTTAGCCGCATTAGCCGCTAGCTGAGATTAGCCATCAGTACAGTGAGTTAGCTCGCCTTTACCATCCACGTTTTATTGTTTTGTTAGCAAAGAGTTTAGAAAACAGTGTTAAGCGTTTATTTGAATGACAGCCCACACGAAGAAACTGTTTTTATATCTGGTTATTTTTGGGTAGCGTGCTCTGTACTGCCTACCAGAGGTGGGGGGGGGGGTGCAGGTTGTGACCAGGGTGTGGTGTAGAGCCCTGCGCGGGACTGTTTTCTTAATCCCGCTCCCGCTGAATTTCTGACTGGATTTCCGCGGGATCCCAATCCCAATGCAGTCCTCTAGTGCAGTGGTTCCCAACCTGGGGTCTGCGCACCCCTTGGGGGGGGGGGGCGCCTGAGAGCCCAGTGGGTGCACGAGGCTTTGTCTACTCGGGGGGGGGGGGGCGCCAAAGATCACAGAGGGTGCGCGAGGCTTTTCTGCTCTGAAGTTGTCAAAGTGCACATGTCAGAGTGCAAGGCGTAATAACTCACTTACTGGATAATTTATTTTATACAAAAGTCTGTATATAAGACTATTTAAAAAGATACATTTTGCACCCCCCCCCCCTTCTAAAATGTAGTTGTGCTACACCTAGTAACCACACCTCTGTGACCCATCAATCTGCGCTATCAAACTGAGTGGGTAGTGTTGTCAGGTAGCTCCTCAGCTAGCGGCTAATGCTAGCTCATCTTGGTTTGTTCCTGCAGTCAGCAGCAGCACTTTATGAATGAAACAACATGGCCGAGAAACTTAAAAGTGCGTATGACTCAATGTCAAGAAAGTAAGCAAGGCTTTATTTCGAGAGCTACCTTAACTTTGGTTTTATGGAAGGGCGGGACAAGTCTCGGCCAGAATGTGTCATGTGTGGTGAGAAACTAACTAATGACAGCATGAAGCCAGGTGGCGCTATCAGAAAAGCATTTGAACGAGCGGGCAGTGATTTGCACAGAGCCACGGAGGCGTCATGTGAGTGTTGGCTATTAATTGCCAAGGCTAAAAAGCCACACACTATTGGAGAGCAGCTTATCAAACCCGCCTGTCTGAGCACTGTAGAGAGGCTGTGTGGCCCACACGCGGCTGATGAAGTGAAAACCGTCCCACTCGCTGATCACATCGTCAATGACAGAACTGATAAAATGGCTGAAGATTGTCAGAACCAGCTGCACTAGAAGCTGAGGAATGTTCCCTTTGCCATTCAGTTGGATGAAACGACAACAGTGTCAGACGAGTCCGTGCTCATCGTTGATGTTCAATATCTTGACGGTGATGACTTGAAACAAGACATTCTTATGTCTACCAATCTAACTACAACAACAGGATATTTTCATGGCTGTGGACAGACTCCTATCTCTCATCCAACGATCTGCCCTATGAGAACCTTGTTGCATGCTGCACAGATGGGGCTGCAGCTACGATGAGCTTGCTGACCTTCAAGCCGACTCGGTGTCAAAGAAATATTTCCAGGAGAAGGGATACAAAAAGTTTTGAGCAGTCAAAGGACACACTGTTGCACCCAGACTGGTCAAACATGCAGTTACAAGGGTTATTCTCTCACTCAGCACTACATATGTGTCTCAGACAGCCTTCAGTGCCCTTGTAACAATAAAAACAAAAGCCCACAACAGACTCAATGTACACCAGGACTTTAGTCTGGCTGTCACAAACACCGCACCTGACATCCCATCCCTGGTCAAAGGTATGCAAGCCCATGGTGGCCATTAGTTTCTGAATGAATAGGATGGCACAGACTCAGTAAAAATGTTACTGTTAGAGCCAAGATAACACATAGGCCTACTGTCTGTAAAAAAACAAAAACAAAAAAAAACAGTTTTCACAACTTTACATGATGTGCATGTGGATGTCAGATGTCAGATTACAACAGTAAACCGGAAAAAGAGAAAGGAAAAGGGGGAAAAAATCTGAGAAACTGAACTCAGAGTGTATGATTCAGAAAACCCAAATGTTTGTGGATTTTGAAGGTGGCCATGTCTTGGAGGCAAGCGTAAACGTGATTTGCTAATGGAAGTTGACTAACAAATTCTGCCAAACCGTGATAGTTTAGATATATATTAAATTGCTTTAAAATCACTTCAAACAAAGGAGAATATTCGTGAATATTTGCATGTCTGCTCAGCAGGTCAGAGGAGGATTAGGATAGTGTGATATGACTTTGTTGTTTGGCCTTCTGCAATTCCCTGCCAAGGAATGAGAGATAGAGACTCTCGTTCATTTCAAAGAGCTCCTATCTATTTGTGTGTCTGTCACTTAGCCAGCATTTTGCACAGGCCACCTCTTCTTCTCAGGTGATACAAAACATTGTCTTCATCTGAATTTGATATCAGTGTTAAGTGATGGGACATTGTGGTTGTGTCTGCCTCCTTGACTGTGGGTTCTCATATCATGACCTGTAGCAACAGTAGACTGAGATATCATGGTGCTGACGTGGTGGTGACAGGGGTGAACGTAGCTAGGCAGCATCGGATGGTGGTCTGTAGGATGACTTTGGAGATCAAGAAGAGGACGAGGGTGAAGGCAGAGCCAAGGACCAAACGGTGGAAGCTGAAGAAGGAAGACTATTGTGTGGAGTTCAGGGAGGAGTTAAGACAGGCGCTGGGTGGTAGTGAAGAGCTGCCAGATGGCTGGGCAACCACTGCAGAAATAGTGAGGGAGGCAGCTAGGAAGGTCATCTGGACAGAGGAAGGAAAACAAGGAGACTTGGTGGTGGAATGAGGAAGTACAGCAAAGTACACAGCAGTGGCAGCTGGTGCTAAAAGATTTTTTTTGGGGGGGTGGGGCACAATTTACCTTGGCACAGCACACCTGACAGCTGCTTTAATGTCCACACAGTCACAGACTTATTAAGAAGGACAGTGTAGCCTATAGATTTTATCAAAGTTTGTAGATGGTGGGTGATTGACAATCGAGACGAGGCATGGTGGTGGGTTTGACCATGATTGACAGCCACGAGAATTGTCCAATCACATTAGATCAAAAAACATTAAAACAATACCAATTCACTGCCAATAGAAGTGGGAGTGTCTGGGGCGCACAGAACTGTGCCCCATGGAAAGTCTGAAGAAACCAATTAGACAGCAGCCTCAGGTCACCTGCTCGCCAAACATGTGGGGACTTACATAAGGTGTCGTTTGGCCGCCGCCCCTCACCCAGGAAGTATATGAACCAGTATTTAATGGCTGCTGACAGGCGCTCGCAGACTGAAAACACTTTTATTTCATTTTTATTTGCATTATACAACTAAATTATATTTAACATGTTTAAGTAGATTTGCATCTCTTGGTATTTGAAGGGGGTAGCGCCCCAGAGCCCTGTACTGGCCGGCCGCCACTGGTACACAGCGGAAGAGTTTGGCAAAGAAGAAGTGGGATCGTCAGAGAGATGAAGAAAGGAGACAGGACTACAAGGAGATGCAGCCTAAAGCGAACAGGGAGGTGGCGAAAGCAAAGGAAAAGGCGTCTGGTGAGAGGTTGGACACAAAGGAAGGAGAAAAGGACTTGTACCGAGTAGCAGGTTAGGGCGACGAAGGATATAGATGGAAATGTGCTGACAAACGACGAGTGTGTTGAGAAGGTGGAAGGAGTACTTTGAAGGGCTGATGAATGAAGAGAATGAGATAGAGAGGAGGTTGGATGGTGTGGGGATAGGGAATCGGGAAGTACAGACATGCAGGTGGCTGGCGTGACAGAGGAAGATGCAGAGAACATGAAAAGATGGAAAAGAATGATCCACTGTGGCGACCCCTAACGGGAGCAGCCAAAAGTAGCAGTAGTAGTAGTAGTGGTAGTAGTAGTAGTAGTGGTAGATTCTTTAGTAATTCAAGGTGAATATTAACTAATTCTGTTCAGAGGCAATTAAGCTGCTGTCGACAGACGGCGAACTTTAAGCTAACTTATGTGGCTACTGGCATGCAGGAAGTCAGTCAGGGTAGCTAGCGTAATTAGTCTCGTGTTATTCAGGTGCATGTCATGGAGTCATTGATTGCAAATGGAGGAATTGATACAGATATTCTTTAGCAATTCACAGGTGAATACTCCCTCTCTCTCTGTTTGTCTCTCTGTCTGCCTGTCTCTGTCTCTGTCTCTCTCTCTCTGTTTGTCTCTCTCGCTCTCTCTGTCTGTCTGCCTGTCTCTCTCTGTTTGTCTCTCTCGCTCTGTCTGTCTGTCTGCCTGTCTCTCTCTTTCTCTCTCTCTCTGTCTGTCTGTCTGTCTGCCTGTCTCTCTCTTTCTCTCTCTGTCTTTCTGTGTCTGTCTCTCGCTGTCACTCTCTCTCTCTCTCTCTCTCTCTCTCTCTCTCTCTCTCTCTCTCTCTCTCTCTCTCTCTCTCACACACACACACACACACACACACGCACACACACACACAACCATCCAAATAGGAGAAAAAAAAACTTTATAACTAGGGAAACCGCAGATTGCCAAGTTTTTAAAAATGAAAGTTTCCACAATTTTTATAATACGTTTTGAAACATTTAAATTTTCCTCATTTTTAGCTTTTGCCCAGTTTTATTTATTTATTTAGTTGTTTGTTTATTTATTTATTGGCCGTTGAAGTTATGAATTATGTTTTGGATTTAATTTCCTCACTATAGGTAAGTGACGTCCACCATCAGACAGTGGCAGTGGTGCAACTTTTTTGTGCAGCTCCTCTTCTGCCACTTGCTGAGGCGACAGCATCGTAGCTAATCTGGTATCAAACTGGAATCTGGTTTTATTGCTCGTCACATTTGGCCACGTGTTTCTCATATAGTGTATTTTGGGTCTTAACAGGATATTGTCATGAGTAGCTGAGAGCCCATTAAGCATAATTAAACTCCTCCAGTCATTCCGGCAGTTCCACTTAAAGGACATTGGAAACGTCTTCTCTATGCACCGGAAACTATTCTGATTCTGCACTCAAGGCAATTGGTAAACCATCTTACTGGAGGAATTACACATAAAATCAGTGTATAACAGAATGATAGTTTCGTTCATGTTGTCTGTGTATATATTCATTCACACCTCACATCAACATTATTTATTTTTCATGGCGTTGACTGAGCTTTGTTGTAATTTTAGATTATTTTGAATTGTATGACTGCTGACGAGTGTTGGCTGGGCTATATTGTTTTTGTTTTTCTGCCAACATGCCTGTCATCAAGAGTTGCATTACCCTCCTATTTCGTCGACGGTTTATAAAGACTTTGTGCCTTGAGAGCTGAGACCTCTGATTGAATCTGTAAGGGCTTAATTCTTAATGAACATCTACTGAATGGAGGAACATCTACTACAGATGTGTGTTTTGTGTATTAATGTCATGCTAGCATTATGCTATGCCCACTTTATAGATCGCAGGAATGTTCTTGCCACATTGTTACAATGCTACAACTTCATTTAGCAGACGCTTTTATCCAAAGCCACCTAGCTACAGCTGACAGTTACATGTATGTGTATATATACTACAAAAAAAAAAGTCTATGGGCGTCCGGGGTAGCGTAGCGGTCTATTCCGTCTCCTACCAACACGGGGATCATCGGTTCGAATCCCCGTGTTACCTCCGGCTTGGTCGGGCGTCCCTACAGACACAATTGGCCGTGTCAGCGGGTGGGAAGCCGGATGTGGGTGTGTTTCCTGGTCGCTGCACTAGCGCCTCCTCTGGTCGGTCGGGACTGGGGGCAATAGCGTGATCCTCCCTTGCGCTACGTCCTCCTGGCAAAACTCCTCACTGTCAGGTGAAAAGAAGCAGCTGGCGACTGCACATGTATCGGAGAGGAGACATGTGATAGCCTGCAGAACCTCCCCAGATCGGCAGAGGGGGAGGACCAGCGACTGGGACGGGTCGGAAGAGTGGGTAATCTGCCGGGTATGATTGGGGGAAAAAGGGGAATACCCCCCCCCCCAAAAAAGAAAAACAACAGTCTACACCGTTCAGCAATTCACAGTCGACGAATTTTTACAGTTTCTAAGCATAACCTCTAACAAAAAGTAACAAAAAAATAAAATAAAAACAGAACAATTGACTTTGATGCTTAATTCTTTTATAAAAACAAAACATCTTTGCAAGACTTTCCATATTTTATCCCGCATTGCACTAGCGAGATTGAAGCCAGGGTTAGCATACGCTCTGAACCGCATCAGCCTGAAGAAACAGGTGGCGAATTGACCACGCTTCTTAGATTTATGAGTAACCTCCCACGTGTTTCATTCATTTTAGGAGACCTTTGAAAGATTAGCCCGAGAAACGCAGAAGGAGCAGGAAGAGCACCGGGCGGTTTAGGCAGCGGGCTAAGAAGCGGGCAGAGGGAATAAAGAGAAACACTGGGATTGGGGAAGGTAAACATGCCGAAGAGAATTTTAGCAAGTATAGTCACCCTAAGCAGGCCCACATTTTTACATATCCTACTATAAAAAGCGATTTGAGCTGGCGGTAACAAGAGAGAGGAAACAAGAAGCACCTGTCGTCAGTCTGCCTGTCTCCCACAGGGTGCAGTACTGGGAGCTAGTGCTCTAAAACTGGCCCTTCTTGCCATATTTCATATGCATGGACGCCTTGTATGCATATATATATATATATATATATATGCATGGGACATTTTATATGCATATGAAATATGCATGGTAGGTGTCTGTGTTGCCTTTAAGGCATAATGACGGGTGGACTTTTATTTTGACAAGACCTTTATTTTGATAAGTGTTAGTCATCAGGTCCTCTCAGTCATGTTGAGGAAGCCGGCTGAATTTGTTTAACATGTGCGTTCGTTTAGTTACAAACCCAAGGAAATACGAGATAACCCACACTGTAAACGCCACAGAGGCAATGTCAGTAAATAATTTCACTGTTATACTTTATAAGTTAATGTTAAAAAATTATTTACGTGAAATAGCATTTGATTTGTTTTTTATTAAAAGGCTTTTATTTACATGTATTTACATTTGAAAAAACGCATGCTACCAACAAAATGGTGGTTGCTTATATTGCTTTCATTTCAGTTTTCACTCTGCGTAAGATGGTGTAAAGAGCCACAGTAAACAGCAAGTAAATCTTACTGCGACTCAAGTCATTATTTTGCAAGAGAGAGTTTAGCTGGTTGTATAGCTGCATTTCCTACACAGTAGTGAGGACAACATAGTGAACACACAAATAAAAGCTGGTGTTGTACATCGTGGTAACATGTAAGAAAAATAAAGTGACAAGATTTCGGTGGTGAGTAGAAGTTCATCTACTTTGTCACTAACTCATTAATACACGCTCGCGCTAAAGCGGAGGCAGCTAAAGTATGCCTTGCATTTGCAGACCAAGAAGCTAAAACTAAAATAGAGAGAGATGTTAAGGAGGCTAAGTTACAGAAAGAAAAAACCTTCAGAAAAGCTGAATACCAGAAAGAGAAAGCAGCTAAAGACCTAGAAGCACAGCTAGAAAAGGCAAGAAGGGATGCTGAGCTAGAAACACTCGCTATCCAACAAGAGGCTGCGGCTGCCGAAGTGGCTGTGTGGGAAGCAGCTGATGCAATGGGAAATTGTGTTGTATTGGATGAAACAGGCCCATCAGAGGAAGAAAAAAATGGAGTGAACAAGTGAATACGTCCAGTCTCATTTTGACCCCCAAGTACAAAAAAACCATCCATCTACCGACTTCCCAGCGCAAGCGTCATTAATGCGAGCCCTTTAACATTTCAGCCCACTGCAAATGACACCTTTCAAGTAAGCCCTAACAAACCTTTCACCACAACATGGCAGCCCTCTGTCTTTCCAAATGAGCCACTACATGCAAATAATACTAGCCACCCTACCTTAGCCAAAGACGGTTTTGATGACGTGTATGTGCCATCATCAATCAAACTTGAAAATCAGGCTCCACATGGAAAACGTGACCCCAGGAGAAATAAAAAAAAATGTGTTACACTGACTTAAACGAGTCCGCACAGCCTTTCCAGCCCCAGTGTATGCCGACAGCTAACCACGGTGGACCCACAAACAAACACCTGGCACAGTACTTAGCTCGCCACGACTTGCTGAGTTCGAGTTTATATCGATTTGACGATAAGCCTGAAAACTATCATGCTTGGAAGTCATCATTACAGCACCGCCACTCAATGGCTAGGCCTCACAGCAACTGAGGAATTGGACTTGATGACTAAATGGCTCGGTAGGGAATCCAGCAACCATGTCAAATGTTTACGGTCAGCACACATAACAAATCCAGTCACAGCACTCAAAAAGGCCTGGGAATTTCTCCAGGAATGTTATGCAGCACCTGAAATGATCGAAAAGGCTCTTTTCAACCGGCTTGCCAATTTCCCAAGGGTTTCAGGGAAAGACCATTTGAAGCTCCAAGTGTAGCAGACTTGCTAATGGAACTACAGTGTGCCAAGGAGGATGGATACCTCCCAGCCCTGTCCTACCTGGATACTGCACGTGGGATTGAGCCCATAGTTGCAAAACTACCCTATGCGGTTCAAGAAAAATTGATTTCTGCTGGTTTGAGGCACAAGAAAGAAAATGGAGGACAATGTCCGCCATTTGAATTCTTTACCAGGTTCATATGCTATGATGCACGGAAGAGGAATGATCCCAGGTTCGCTCTTCCAAGTGCTAATGGCTTACCTGAAAACCCTGTCTATAAAGGCACAAGGAACTTTATGTCGTTTCACAAGACAAATGTTTCCTCAACAGGTTCGAGCACAAACAGTCTTGTGAAAACTGTCAACGACCCAAACAAATGCTGTCCAATACATGGCAAGCCACACCCCCTCAAGCTATATAAAGCCTTCAGAGCCAAAAATCTGGAGGACAGAAAGACTTTTCTCAAAGAAAGAGTAATCTGCTTTAAGCGTTGTGGCTCAACCACTCACTTAGCAAAGAACTGTGCTACTGCAGTTAAGTGTACGGATTGTGATGGTGCCTGCCACGACTCTGCTATGCATCCAGGCCCTGCACCTCAAATCAAAGCTCCCTCAACTGCACCACACAACGGCAGGGAGGGCGAAGAAGGCAACAACGTCACAGCCATTGTCGACTCAAACTGTGCTGAAGTTTGTGGAACAGGACAAGTCAGCCGGAATTGTTCTAAGATTTGCCTTGTATATTGCAGTGGTCAACCGGACAAAGTTATCAAGGCCTATGTCATCCTTGATGACCAAAGTCACCGGTCGTTAGCAAGGTCCAATTTTTTTGAGCTGTTCAATATCAAATGTGAACCATATACTTACTCTCTGAGAACGTATTCCGGCACAGTGGAAACATCTGGCTGACGGGCTGAAGACTATGTTGTTGAGTCACTCAATGGAAAGGTCGCAATTCCTCTCCCTCCACTCATGAGTGCAACCATATACTCAACAATCTGTCCAAAATCTCCAATGCCAAATGCAGCTGTACATCACCCACATCTTGTTAAGGTAGAGCACATCCCAGAGCTTGACCCTGCTGCTGAGATTCTCCTGTTGCTTGGCAGAGTGCACAAGGTACGAGAACAAGTCAATGGCCCTCACGATGCCCCCTTCACCCAATGCCTAAACCTAGACTGGGTGCTAGTTGGGGAAGTTTTTTGGGGAACACACACAAACCGACAGTCAACATCTTTAAGACAACTGTGCCGGACTATGGCCGTCCCTCTCTCCTCCAACCCTGCACAAGCTTTTTACATATCAAAGAAAAGATTCATCATGGCAAGGAGGTGCAAGACAGGATCTCAGAGTCCAGTAAGGCCGCAGAAGAGATGTTGGGACAAACCATATTTAATCAGACCGAACATGACAACAAGCTGGCATCTTCAGTTGAAAATTAAATGTTTTTGAATCTGATGGATGAAGAAATCTACAGAAATGAGTCACATAGTTGGGTAGGCCCGGCCCCCATTCAGACAGCTGAGACGACACTTGCTTAACAACCGAGAACAAGCAGTCAGACACTTTGCATCACTCCAATGAAGACTAAACAGGAGACTTTACAGACAAAGACCTCCTCACCAAGCATTGGAGACAAGTAAAATCTGGCTACAAATTCTGGAACCGTTGGAGTCGAGAGTACTTGTCCAACTTGCAAGGCTGGAAGAAATGGACCAAGTTCCCCCAAAACCTGCAAGACGGACACATTGTCCTTGTCAAAGATGATCAAGCTGCCCGCAACAACCGGCCAATCGCCATAACCACAAAACCTTCCCTGGAGAAGATGGAGGAGTGAGAAAGGTGGAATTAAAGACTTTGGATCAAGGACGCTCAAAGAAGTTCCTCAGACCAATCTCAGAAGTCGTCGTACTTCAGACTAAAGACTGATATTCAGAAACCCACTTAGTTCACAGGCTGAGTGCTGAACTCACAGACGCCAGGCGGGGAGTGTGTTGCCTTTAAGGCATAATGATGGGTGGACTTTTATTTTGACAAGACCTTTATTTTGATAAGTGTTAGTCATCACGTCCTCTCAGTCATGTTGAAGCCGGCTGAATTTGTTTAACATGTGCGTTCGTTTAGTTACAAACCCAAGGAAATACGAGATGAGATAACCCACACTGTAAATGCCACAGAGGCAATGTCGTCAGTAAATAATTTCACTGTTATACTTTATAAGTTAATGTTAAAAAAGTTATTTACGTGAAATAGCATTTGATTTGTTTGTTATTAAAAGGGTTTTATTTACATGTATTTACATTTGGAAAAAACGCATGCTACCAACAAAATGGTGTTTTTTTATATTGCTTTTGTTTCAGTTTTCACTGTCTGTGTAAGATGGTGTAAAGAGCCATAGTAAACAGCAAGTAAAGCTTACTGTGACTCAAGTCATCATTTTGCAAGAACGAGTTTAGCTGGTTGTATAGCTGCAGTTCCTACACTGTAGTGAAGGCAACATATTGTCCCTGGCGTTACACAGAATGGGAAGTTAAAAATGCTTGTCATTTCACAGACAAGAGTTGAGGAAACTTTGTGAATGCACGTTCATCGTCAAGAAACGTATTTAAAGACATGCAGCCATGAGGCCTAGCCTGTCTTCCACCACAACTTCACCACTTAGCTGTGGTACTACTAACCTTTGGGATGAGCTAGATAGAGAGACAGACAGACAGACAGATAGACAGATAGATAGATAGATAGATAGATAGATAGATAGATAGATAGATAGATAGATAGATAGATAGATAGATAGATAGATAGATAGATAGATAGATAGATAGATAGATAGATAGATAGATAGATTGATTGATTGATTGATTGATAGGTTGATAGATTGAAGTCTGATTGAAATATCAGACTCACAGAAGACCTTCGTCATCTAACAGTAGAAGATAGTGACTTTAACAGGTGCTTTACAGCAAAATTTACTCCAAGTTAAGACAGACGCAGCAACTCTGGATGTAAAAAGAAGCGTGTGTGTGTGTGGTAAGGGACGAGCATGTGCAATCATTCAAATGATCGTGAGATCGGTTTTACAGCCTGACGCCCAACTGTGTTCTTAACAAGTGTGTGACAACTGAGCATTTCTACGCAGACCCAGCCTGTCTCTACTCTGTCTAGCAAAAAAAGAAAAAAGAAAGAAAGAAAAAGAAAAAGCACCACTGTCACAACGTCGTTTGACGATCACAGAAGAAAAATCTCGCATGCTGAAGTCGTCAGAATGCCATTGCCGTGTTTTTATATACGATCAAATATAGCAAAATGCCGTGTAACTGAATGACACATTGACCTCATACACTTCTCACACATCGAAAACAGCACACATGTGTTATCTTCTATAGGCATGACCCTATCAAGCAAACGCTGAGCAACATTAGCTAAAAAACAAAACAAACCCTCCGAGTCAACCAGACGCTGGGAACATCCATCACAAAAGACAACCAGTCGTCCATCTTCAACCAATGTAAAGCATGAAAAGATGAGTTTGGCTGGGGGGGGGTGTGGGGGGGCTAATAAATGCGCAGCCACTCACACGCAAACCTCTGTGGAGATCATAGCCGTGATAAATACCAGGGCAAAAAAATAGACAGCTAGCCTCCTGGAAAAACAACCACCTTGTCACCCTCCAAATCTCACACCGAGCAGCTTGGGGAAAAAAACAACAAAACAAACAAACAAAAGAAACGCTTCTCTGCCTTAATGGGACAGAAATGACTTAAAAGCAGTAAACTAAGTACTTACAATGTCCACTGCATGTATCAATAAACGACCTCGATGCACACAGATAAGGGCACAAACCCATAGCAGTTTATAAAACACAGAGAGAGGAGTCCCAGATAGAGAGACACACTAGGGACAAATGCATGTGTGTTTATCAGAGAGCATGCTTAAATACCCACCGTCGGGCTGAGCACTCAGCAACGCCGATCCGGTCACCAAGAGAACAGCCCGCCAGGCCCATACCTGAGGCCGCCACACTGCCAGCATCCTACCGGTGCCAAACCCAGTTGCCCGCCTCCGTCAAATCCCTGAGACACTGCCACAACAAACACACCCGCACGACGAGGGGTGTGTGAGAATGTGCATATGTGTTCCCCCTGTGAATGGGTGCCAGCCTTCCCCCCTCTCTCTCTCTCTCTCTCTCTCTCTCTCTCTCTCTCTCTCTCTCTCTCTCTTTCTCTCTTTCTCGCCCTCCCTTGCCGCTCACTGTGCTCTGGCTCAGTGAGTGACTGCCAGCTCCCCTCTTGTGTGTTTGCCGCTCTCTCAGGAACTCCCCGCTGCACACAGCCACCGTGCAGCCTGCAGCACTACTCCACACTGACAGCCTGGGAGAGAAAGACAGAGATAAATAGGGAGAGAAGGGGGGGGGGAGGAGGGTGTTACTTAGTTGCTCTCTCACTGTGCTATTCGGCCAGCCCTTTCTCTGACCAGTTTGTGGGGCAAACAACAGAGGGACAGCTGAGAGGATCTGGACCCGACCACGAGCTCTCTCTCTCTCTCTCTCTCTCTCTCTCTCTCTCTCTCTCTCTCTCTCTCTTTCAATTCAATTCAATATGTGCTTTATTGGCATGACATACGTTTGTGTACATATTGCCAAAGCATGTAAAACAACAACAACACAATACAACAATGATTGTAATAATAACAGCAACAACAACAACAATGAGAGAGAGATTCAATTTCTCTCTCTTTCTCTCTCTCTGTGTCTGCCTTTCTCGCTATCTCTCTCGCTCTCTGTCTGTCTTTCTCTCGCTCTCCTTTAAAGACACAAAGACACCCGAATGCATAGACACACATCGATTACAGAGTCTCACATCAGTCATACACAAAAGGAAAAGAGCAGCAGGGGGCAGCAGGGGATGAAAAGGGCCGGTGGTTGGGAGGTGAAGCTGACGGCAGTGTGAGAGGCCGCTGAGAAAGCATTATATTATACCACAGCCACCCACACACATGCACACAGCATGCCGTGAGGAGGATGGAGACGAAAGAAAAGAAAGCTGGAGTTAAAGTTTGCAGAAAATCTGTGCATAGACTTTGGAGTTCTGTGTTCCCTTGTAATCTGGTGCCGACACCTGTTGGTGAAAGCCAGGCAAGCCCTCTATTGAATCCCGCCACTACGCTAAAGAGCGAAGACAAGACACACTTCCAGTGTTACAAACAGGGATCAGACCCTCACACGTCAGGTGATTACAACTCACACCTATAGGCACCACCACAACTACGCTTACGCCAATCCATTACTCTCTCTGTGTCTGTCTGTTTGTCTCTCTCTCTCTCTCTCTGTCTCTCTGTCTCTCTTTGTCATTCTGTCTGTCTGTCTGTCTCTTTGTCTCTCTCTCTGTCTGTCTGTCTCTCTTTGTCGTTCTGTCTGTCTGTCTGTATGTCTGTCTGTCTGTCTCTCTCTGTCTCTCTGTCTCTCTTTGTCGTTCTGTCTGTCTGTCTGTCTGTCTGTCTGTCTGTCTGTCTGTCTCTTTGTCTGTCTCTCTCTCTGTCTGTCTGTCTCTCTTTGTCATTCTGTCTGTCTGTCTGTCTCTTTGTCTGTCTCTCTCTGTCTGTCTGTCTCTCTGTCGTTCTGTCTGTCTGTCTGTCTGTCTGTCTGTCTGTCTGTCTGTCTGTCTGTCTGTCTGTCTGTCTGTCTGTCTCTGTCTCCTCTGTCTGTCTCTCTGTCTCTGTCTGTCTCTCTTTGTCGTTCTGTCTGTCTCTGTCTCCTCTGTCTCTGTCTCTCTCTCTGTCTCTGTCTATCTCTCTCTCTCTCTGTCTCTCTTTGTCGTTCTGTCTGTCTGTCTGTCTGTCTGTCTGTCTGTCTGTCTGTCTGTCTGTCTATCTGTCTCTTTGTCTGTCTCTCTCTGTCTGTCTGTCTCTCTTTGTCGTTCTGTCTGTCTGTCTGTCTGTCTCTTTGTCTGTCTGTCTGTCTGTCTGTCTGTCTGTCTGTCTGTCTGTCTCTGTCTCCTCTGTCTGTCTCTCTGTCTCTGTCTGTCTCTCTTTGTCGTTCTGTCTGTCTCTGTCTCCTCTGTCTCTCTCTCTGTCTCTCTGTCTCTTTCTCTCTCTCTGTCTCTCTTTGTCGTTCTGTCTGTCTGTCTGTCTGTCTCTTTGTCTGTCTCTCTCTCTGTCTGTCTGTCTTACTTTGTCGTTCTGTCGTTCTGTCTGTCTGTCTGTCTGTCTGTCTGTCTGTCTGTCTGTCTGTCTGTCTGTCTCTCTGTCTCTGTCTCTGTCTCTCTGTCTCTTTGTCGTTCTGTCTGTCTCTGTCTCTCTCTCTGTCTATCGCTCTCTCGCTCTGTCTCGCTCTCTCTCTCTCTCTCTCTCTCTCTCTCTCTCTCTCTCTCTCTCTCTCTCTCTCTCTCTCTCACACACACACACACACACACACACACACACACACACACACACACACACACACAGAGCGAGAGGGAGATTTGATTTTTAAAAAGTAACTTTTTAAAAAAAATACAATCATATTTAAAACACAAGCAAATAAATAGATATTTAAAAATAAAACAAATCACATCAATTCTCCAGAAGAAAAAAAAAACAAGACAGACAGAGAGAGAGAGCGAGAGAGAGAGACAGAGAGAAACTCAGAAGATATGAAAATAAGGACAGATTCCACCAGTGAAAGACCTGGGTTACAAGTTAAGAGGATTAGAAAAAAAAACTATGAGCCAGATTACATCAAGTCTACTTGGGCAAAAGTGCAGGGAGATGTCTGAACTCTCCACATAACACACATGGGCTCCCTCTGAGCAAGATCAGCTGTCCTCTGAAAGAGCTTAGCGGATGCTGTTTATTTATTCCAAATGGCGGCTCGGCGGTTTGAGAAAATAAAACAAAAGCTGTCCGTTCTGATGTTGTTTAAGCATGAATGGGGGAGGGCAAAACACAACAACCTGACGGTGGAGTGTTTCACCAAATGGACACCCCCCCCCCCACCAACACGCACACCAACCCACACCTGTTCCCTCCCAGGAAGGCCTCAATGGATGGGAACAACAGTTCCCAGAAGGCATTTCTCCCCTCTACTCTTCAACCAGCCCTATGGCTGTCACTCCTGATT
This sequence comes from Lampris incognitus, assembly GCF_029633865.1. Taxonomy (NCBI): domain Eukaryota; kingdom Metazoa; phylum Chordata; class Actinopteri; order Lampriformes; family Lampridae; genus Lampris; species Lampris incognitus. The sequence goes on from NC_079222.1 coordinate 26,064,934, forward strand.
TGTGCAGAGCTGTGCGCTTCGTGTGATAAGAGCGGCTAGTCGGTGCATGAGTGCAGGGGGGGAAAAGTGTGAATGGGTCAATGCACCTCCCTTCCGCGCTCCATCAAATGCCTGGTGTGAAGCCTCCCTATTTTCTCAGACAGCCCCCTCGGACCACAGAGATGGGGGGTCTGGGGGAACCGAGACCTCCGTAGGTGGGGTCACTCTTCCAGATAGAAGTTTTGAAAGTGGGGCAGACTGACTGGAAGACGTGCTCTCAGTTAAATGAGCTCTCCTCTTCACTATCCTTTGTCTCTGTTTCCAAGTACAGAACACGTCTGTCATCATCCACATACTTAACTGATGATTAATTTCCCCCCCGAAACATTCTATCAGCAAATGGGATGGCTTCATAAAACCACAATGTTGGTTGCTGCTCAACAAACCGGATTCGTAGAAAGGGAAGTGTCTGAGATACAAAGAGCGGGCCAAAAGAAGCATTGTCTCATGAAACAGAAACACTTTTATCATCAGCAATAAAAATGATACAACGTGCCCCGAAAACAAGTCACAACTCTCATTCAGTGAATCACATTAAAGGAGCATGTTGAATCAAAACCACCCCTCGTGACATATCATGAGAATGGGTTAGGTGACTGTTGAAAATCACTACTAGGGGAACTACACTACTAGGGGAATCCTCGTGTTACCAAAGACGTCTGGGTCAGACGTCCGTACAGGCACATTTGGTGGGTGGGAAGCTGGATGGGTATGTGTCTTGGTCGCTGCACTAGCGCTTCCTATGGTCGGTCGGGGCGCCTGTTCAGGGGAGAGGGGGAACTGGGGGGAATAGCGTCATCCTCCCAAGTGCTACGTCCCCCTGGCGAAACTCTTCACTGCCAGGTGAAAAGAAGCAGCTGGCGACTCCACATGTATCGGAGAAGGTATGAGGTAGTCTGCAGCCCTCCCCGGATCGGAAGAGGGGGTGGCGCAGCGACGGCTCTGAGAGAGTGGGGTAATTGGCGGGTACAGTTGGGGAGAAAATGGAGGGGGGGGGATCACTGCTAACTTGTGAAACAGAAGCCACAGCAGAACCCTGATGACGAAATTACAATGAGCAGAGATGTAACACGTTTCATACTCGATGTTGCTCCCTTGACCCTCTGCTCTGTGAAACTAGGGGGATCTCATAAGGGGCTCGGTCTTTAAAGCTGCTGTCATAGACTCTTGGAAAGCTGTTTATTACCATAGTAATAACACAGCTGTCTGCTGCAATGGGTCCGATTAGAGTGTGGGAGGTGAGGGAGCATGACAGCATCTTCATCCTCTAACCAGACAAAAACGTTTGCCTGTGCTGAAGAGGAAAGAAAGTAATATTTATTTTAAATTGGAAACACTGACATCTTTTTTTTTCTTCTAATTTTGTACTTCAACGTTCTGCTCATTCAGAGGTACCTGCTTGCACATAACCACGTGGACTATAAGACAGATATTACATGCAATTTTCTTGTGAGTAATTTTAATCATGAAGAGCACATATCAACTTGCATATGTATACATTTGTAGAGAAGGACGGATAAAGTAGAAATCAAAGAAAGTTGAATCAGTACATCTGGATACAATGTTTATTGAGAGAAACGTTTCATCACTCATCTAAGTGACCTCTTCAGTCTAAACTGAGTGCAGGTATCCCCACCCTTATAAACAATACATTGGCATAACGACCGAAACCAACGACCGGTTTCATATGGAAATTACCATGACCATTAAGTAGAGTTACAATGGCCATGTGTACTATTCACAGAGGATTGGGGAATAGTTGCAATCACAGCATTGTAAAATGGGATACTTCTGGTCAACAACAACAACAACTTAGTTTTGTATAGCGCCTTTCAAGGAACCCAAGGACGATTTCCACTAGATAACAGAAAAAAAAAGAAATAAAAAAAGAAAAGATTTAAACAAAGATCAAAGACTACAGACCATAGGCCTTAGTAAAAAGGTAGGTTTTCAGTAGTATTTTAAAATTGTCCAGAGAAGCAGTGCTGCAGATCTCTGCTGCAGTAGAGTTCAGAAGGGTGGGGGCTGCCACACTAAAGGTTCTATCCCCAGAAGTCCACAGGCTGGTGTGGAGGATGGAAATCAGGCCCGTGCCTGCAGACCAGAGACTCCGGGACAGAATATAGGGGTTGAGGAGGTCTGATAGGCACTGGGGAGTATGGGCATGGAGGGATTTAGAGGTGAGGAGGAGGATTTTATAAGAAATGCGGGATTTGATCGAGAGCCGGTGAAGGTGGATAAGGGTGGGACTGATGTGTTGCAAGGGCTTGATGCGGGCAAGCACCCTGGCAGCTGAATTCTGCACATACTACTATACTGCCTATACAATACTATACTATACTATACTATACTATACTATACTATACTATACTATACTACACTGCCTGTCTAGGATTTGCTAGGTACCCCAGACAGGACTCCATTGCAATAACCCAGATGGGAGGTGATGAAATCATGGAGGAGGGTCTCTGCCATGGAGTCTGAGGGTAATGGCCGGAGTCTGGAGATGTTTTTGAGGTGAAAGAAAGTAGATTTTGTGACAGATTTGATGTGAAATTGGAATGAAAGAGTGGAGTCTAGAATGACACCAAAGTTGCGGATTTCCAGGGATGGGCAGATGGAGCAGCCACCCACGTCGTGGAGAAGATCTCCAGCCTTCATCTTGGAAGCCACAACCATGAGCTGGGTCTTATTGGTATTTAGCTAGAGTAAATTTGATGACATGCAGATTTTTATTTGTTGGAGGCAGTTAACAAGGGATTGTGGGGGGAACTGAGAGCATGGTTTAGTGCTGCGTTTCATCAGCGTAGCAATGGAAACTTAAACCGTGGTGGCAGATGATCTGACCAAGGGGGAGCACGTTAGATGGTTAATAGGATGGGTCCAAGCACGGAGCCTTGTGGCATGCCTTGGTTGACTGGGGCTAGGGTGGAACTGGAATCTTTGATGGTGACAAACTGTTTCCTGTTGGTGAAATATGACTGGACCAGGACAGAGCTACACCAGTGAGGCCTAGGTATTTAGAAAAGCTGTTGAGGAGAATGGTGTGGGAAATGGTGTCAATGGCTGCAGAGAGGAGGTTGAGAATGCTGATGTGGCTGGAATCAATAGCAATGAGGAGGTCATTAGTGATTTTGATAAGGGCCGTCTCCATGCTGTGGTGTGCTCTGAAGCCAGATTGGAGGGGTTCATAGAGCTCATGGTTGGACATGTGCTGATGGAGTTGGGCAGAAACTACTCTTTCCAGGATTTACTGAGAAATGGAAGGTTGGAGATTGGCCGGTAATTAGTGAGGTCATCTAGGTCCAGGCCTGGCTTTTTGAGGATGGGGGATAACTGTAGCCATTTTGAAGCTGGAGGGTACCGTGCCAGATTTCAAAGAGGAGTTGATAATGTCCATAAGTGTGGGGCACAGGGTAGGTAAACATGCCTTGACCAGAATGGTGGGCACGGGGTCCAGGGAAGAGGTGAAAGCCTTGGCCATGGTGACCAACTTAGCAACTTGAGGAGCATCCACAGAGGAGAAAGAGGAGAGGCAACACTTAGCTAGGTACACAGCAGGGGGTGCAACATCCTGCGACTGAGGTGCATGCCGGGGGTTGGGCGGCAGGTACCAGAAGCTGCTGGTAGATAGAATCCACTTTGGTCTGGAAGAAATCCAGGAACTTGATGCAGAGGCCAGGGGCACCTGAAGGGAGGGGAACATCAAGGGGGTGACGCAATCAGTTGATGGTGGAGAACAGCATTCTGGGGTGATTTTTCTGGTTTCCAGTGATAGTGGAATAGTAATGCATTTGTGCTTGGGAGAGAGCTTCTTTATAGGTCTTTATGTGATCTTTAAAGGCCTCGAGGTGGACAGTGAGGCTAGACCTTTCAAAGCCAGGTCAAGACGGCAGAGTGAGCGGTCGATGTTTTTGCAAGCTCCAAGACCTGATTTTTTTTAAATCTCAAAATCTTCAAAATGTTTAATATATACATAGTTGCCATCGTGCACAAAGTCTTTACATCAAGAAAGACTTTGTGCACGATGATGTGCAAGAAGGGTTCAATTACAGAAAAGGAAATCACGGAGATAAAGAATTCGCTCAACTTTCTGTCAGCAAAAATGGCAGATGCCATTTTACGGAATTAATGAGTGAAATCAAACATCTGAAAAACCAGAATGACGAGAAAGACGAGACGATCGCCCAGTTGGAGTGCAGACTGGAAGACCTAGAGCAATATATTCACATGAACGATGTAATAATCAGCAGATTGGAGACTAGGTCTTATGCCAGGGTGGCAGGTCTGAACGGGGAGGTGCACACCGAAACCGAGCTGAATTCTCTGGTGCAACAGGTAACTGATTTATTTGCCAAATAAGGCATCTCTGTGGACAACAATTGCATCGAAGCATGTCAATCTCTTCAAAAAAAGAAAAAAGAAAAGATAAGTAGAACCGCTGCTCATTTGCGTCGAAAGGAGCCAGATGAGGTAGTTCGGGCATCTGATTAGGATGGGTCCTGGGCGCCTTCCTTTGGAGGTCTTCCAGGCGCGTCCAACTGGGAGGAGACCACGAGGTAGACCCAGAACTCGCTGGAGGGACTACATGTCCAATCTGGCCTGGGAACATCTTGGGATGCCCCAGGAGGAACTGGAGGGCGTTGCTGGGGAGAAGAGCGTCTGGAATGCCCTACTTAGCTTGCTGCCATCGCAATCCGAAGCGGCTGAAGATGAGATGAGAAGATATGAGACGGTGATTTAAACCGAATTTGTGCCTAACATTACCATGAAACACCAAATATTCCAGTGTTTCATTGTTGTTACTTATTCAAGTAGACCCTTGTAAAAAAAAAACATTCTTCAAGCAGTAGTTATCCAATAGCAGTGATCATTACCTTTTGTTTAGCATGAGCACTAAATAATAGGGTATTTGGAAAGTTTAATTATTGTTGGGTGACGACATTCTGAGAAGCACACGGGGAGTGTCATGGCAAGAAAATGAGTCAGCTCCCTGTTAGAGTAATACAGTCACTAGGGCCTGTTCTGTGCAGCACGTGGCTGATTTCCGTAGTTGTAAAAGCTTTTGGCTTGGTTAAGGCAACTGAATGTGGTTTCATAAAATGACATTTTAATGCACATGCGCTAGGTTCGCTTTACTGGCTATTAAGACTTATTCAAACTGCTTAATGGTTATATTTCAAAGGGGCTGTGTAATATTTAAGCTTTCCAAAAAGGCCAACGTGACTAGTTAATACCAGGGGCGGTTGCTGCGTGGAAAAGGCCCGGTTCATGTCTAGCATTAAAATAGGTCTCAGGGGATTGGGTCACCAACGGCCTGCAAAAATTACAGGTGAAACAAGCGCCAACCACCCGGCGGAATACAAGCCAACGCAGAAGTGCCTTGGAGGATAAGGTATTTTAATGTTGTTTGTATTGTGGACATGGTCTATGACAAGATGGAAAACAACAATGAATTCGTCCTACTTGCCAGTACCCGCTTGGTAACCCAGCGCCAGAGACGGTGACATTTTGCAAGCTGCTGAACTCCATTATACTCCAAAATTGGTTTAACCAGGTCACAGAGCTGTATCCTTGTTTTGGCCAACACAACTCATCATAAAGAACGACGCAGACATTGTGGATTTCTCTGAACGTGTTCACAGACGGCCACAGCAGCAAGTCTGTCTTCTGTCCAAACCAGACGCTGATGCTCTGGAGCCGTCCAGCTCGCCCATACGAGAGCGAACAGTAACACAGTGCAGCATTACAGGCAACCGCATGCTACACACTGACATTTTATTCGCAACCTTCACCCTTCGATTATGATGATGATGATTATTATTATTATTATTTTATTTCTTTTGTTTTTTGTTGTTGTTTTTTGTTGTTTTTCTTTTTTTTTTGGACAGGGTGTCCGGGTAGTGTCGCGGTATATTCTGTTGCCTACTAACACGTGGATCGTCGGTTCGAATCCCCGTGTTACTGGTCGAGCGTCCCTACAGGAACAACAATTTCAACCCAAGACAGCCGACCATCGCTCAGGACGAACAATTTTGTGCACAACTTAAAAAATATGTGTCCCGGTCAGAGCCAAAATCACAGAGCATGTGGGGGTCTTGACATAACATATAACCCGGGGTTTAGCTGGTAAATCCTGGGTTGCTGCACACAGGTTAATCCCTAGTCGGTATAGCTTGGGATAAAACTTAGGCTCCAGTCCCCTGCAACCCTGAACAGGACAAGACAGGTTACAAAAATAAATGAATATGAATGCAATACATAATATACTACACAACATGAACGTGGCATGTCAGACCTATCATGCTGTAGCCTAAGAATGACCTTCCTGGGGCTCATGTAACTGGGCGACCAAATCTTAAATGGCAGTGCTATGGAGCCATATATTTTTATTTTCACTTCATCACATTCAGACCTGCTTAATATTGATTGACGCTAACTTGTCGATTCACTTTTCTTTTTTTTGTGCTGTCATCAGGTCCATAGATCATGGTTCGAGTCAAGTTAACTGAAAACTGGAGGAAATATGGGGGAGGGGGGCTTCGCTGATGAGACTACACTGAGTGTGTCACAACGTGGCAGTGATACATATAATTATTTGCATATGAAGCATAGAAGCTACACGAAGATAGAAGCCAGGGCTTAACAGGGCCAGAGTAACCCCCACCCCCCACCCCACCCACCCACACACACACACACACACACACACACACAGACTTCTACACACATCCTCCTGGATTTAAATCTAACTAAAAAACGTTGCTGACTGAATGTTTTTGTTGTTTTGTTTCTGCAGCCCCCCCGCCCCCCCCCCCCCGAGGACTTGGCTCCCCCTCTCAGTCCTCAGCAGAATACACAGAGAAAGTGAGGTCTTTATTAATATGTTCAGAAATGGCAGACGTCGACAAACAAGCGGGGCATCAGCTACCTTCCTGTTTGAATTGGCTAATGGAGGGAATCATTTGAACGCATGTGTTGTTATTCAAAGCACTGTGAGAGGCCAGTGCTCGGGTAGAAACCATAAATAACCCTCTCAAGAGAAGACAAGACCCCTGCTCCCACAACACACGGTGTCACCTACTGTCATTTACACCATCTATCTGTTTCTTTCTATGGCAATGAAAAGCCGTATGAAGCTGGAATTGTACTTTAGGGCTAAATAAACGTGGCAGCTTGTTTGTTTGATGCCTTGTTTATTATTGGTGAAGCATTGTTGTTGTATTGTAAAGGGCTGTAGTGGTTCAGAGACTGGAAAGATAAACTGTACTTGACTGTCATCTGGCTGTTGTTATCACCCCCTTGTCCTACTGAAGGATTTGACTCATTCTCAAAATTCCCAAATATCCCCCCAATTTTCCCAACATTCCTCATTCCCAATCGCTATGTGTGAATGCATGTGTGTGAACTCTGAACCTACCTGTTTGTGTGTTGAAAACACAGAGGCTGTGGTCACCACACAAAGTGTCATCTCAACATAGTAGCTGTAAACAACCTGCTCTATAGCAGCATTAGATTGACTAGGCTATTCGATAAATTATATTGTAGCGAATCCGGGGGACAACGCAACCACAGGAACTGCCGCGGCCGGGAAGCGAAACCGTATCGCCCGCACCGCAGGAGGCATCGCTAACCGCTCGACTAAAGGGTCAGACCCTCTAACCAGCGGCCAGCGTGTCTTCTTATCCATGCACGTTACAATATTGTAGCGAGTTCGGGGATCAACCGCAGGAATCGCCGCAGCCGGGACGCGGACCCGTATTCTCCGCACCGCAGGCGACAACGTTAACCAGTCGACTAAAGAGTCCGACCCGTTAGCCAAGGGCTAGCGTGTCTACTTATTCGTGTACGTTACAATATATTGTCATATTGTCAAGCCACCGGACACTCCTACGAGCACCTGTCAGGATGACGCCCACAAGAGGAGTCACTTCGTCATAATCACGCAAACAAATCCCTGAAAGACTTGAATGTCGTAATCTATTTATATCCGTTTTAACACTGATGCTCGGTGAAAGGCTGCTGGCCTTTTGCCAGCCAGCACGTGCACCCGAAACGCACGTGTGGCTCAGCTTTCTGTCACGTAGTCTTCAAGATAAATTTCAATTTTCACTTTTCAGTGACTGGCGGTGGGCTCGGCCAAACTCGCCATGAAGGGAGCATTTGTGATCTCCCATGGCGAAGGTGGCAACACGCGCACCAGCCAAGAGCAACACCAATTAAATCCTACCCCTGGATCTCTAACGCGTACACGTCCCTATTTGCGTTGGCAGGGCTGGCTGCCAGACCGCCTTCCCTCCGTTTCCTCAGCCCTCACTTCCCATTCATTCTCTGGCGACCTGGTCGTCCTCCCATGGCATTTTACGTAACACCAAAAGCTGATCCACTAACGCCAAAGACGCACCATGATCGAATGCAAAGTATTCTAATAACACCACTGTAACAACACCGGGCATTCATGAGGAAAACCACAACGACTGGCGAGGTGCAAATGCTGAACCTTAACAAAACCTGAAGCCTGTGAAGAGAAGCAAAGACGTGCGGAAATCTTTGTACTGGCAATGGCTGACCCACAATGACAATGCATGAGAAATTAACTTTCAATCGCACACAATTTCCTGTGGCGTAGACATATCTCTGTGACGTCATTGGTGCGTTCTGGGATATTTAATTTGAGTGTTTGAGCAGAAAAAAAATTATTTCACGCACCTTGTAGTTTCGTGCGACATGAAATCATTTTACACGTGGGCTAAAAAGAGTTAAAAAGCAAAATATAAATATAAAATAAATATAAAATCTAAATAAATATATATTTACATATAAAATATTGAAATTATCAAAATATAAAATTTCAAAATATTAAAAGAAAAATAAAGGAGAAAGATGGTCACTGAAAATAAAATCAAAACAAAATCACAAGTTGCAATGATTGCATTGAAGTTGTCAGGATGTGTCTTTGCAATGAGACGTATCACTGTAAAAACTGTGCTGTTCAAAACTATTTAAACAGGAAAAACACTGCAGGAGGGGGGGAAAGAAGGTGGCATTTGTGCTGTGAACGCTCGCTGGTTGGAGTGTCGACCTTGGCTGGTCATCCAAAAATACTCCGCTAGACACAATAAGAAACTTTGCACGTAAAATTTAAAAGTACAATAACAGCACATTTTGTTAAAATAAATATTTTGACCGTGGCTTCAAACAGGTGCTCTGAATTAAAATGGGGGGGGGGGGTGGAGGAGATTGTCTTAACGTGACCTTTGTGAGCAGGGAACAGGGAAACACCAGCTCCTCTTGCCAAGTCAGCCGGGAGCATTTAATGAAGGGGCTGTTAGTCGGTGTCTGCTAGGCTGCGTCAGGTGGACACTGCAAACCAAAGGGTCTAATTAAGGGGTTCCTCTGACGGTCAGACCGAGCAGACAGCAGGGGTCACTACGCTGGCCCACAAACCGGCTGTGACCCTCACACATGCCTGATTACATTATATCGCGACATATCTAAGCACGCTGGACACCGCCCCACTTATACTGAGCTGTAGGACTGGGACCATACCCCCCCCCCCACACACACACACACACACCGGCCATGCAGTGATATGCTACTATTCAGTAAAGCTACCATAAGACCTTGGCTATTGCTTAATTGCAACCTTTCTTATGTACTCATGCCAAGATGCATTGATGCATGGGTGCAAAAATAAATTCATCTGGATTTGCTCTCTGTTCTCTGATCAGCAGTGTGCAAAAGCACCAAACAAATATAGAGAAAAGTCTGGAAGGAAGGTGTGGAAGGACTCAAGTTTAGATGAGAAGGGCCTTGGGAAGTAATGTGTGCAAAGCATGGTTGCAGCTGAGCAAGAGAGCCTAGATTTTGATCTTGATGATTTGAAAGTGGACAATCGACAGCAAGAGCTGGTCGAGGTCGAAGCTGAGATTCGTTACAGCTGGCATGAATAAAGTGTTATTCCCCTGATAGTTTTCTTCATTCATTGATTCTTCTTCTTCTTCACTGCACAAACACGCCTGGCTAGATGTTCTTCACCACCAGAAACTATCTGTGGATGTATCTCTAGAATTGTTTTGCCTGGACATATCACAATTACAATAGGATTAATGGAATCCAAAAATTGTCCCTAATGAAATGGAAAAAAATATGATGCTAATCATATTCTCCATCTGGTAAAAGAGGCAAAAATATTTATCGTATCAAGTTATGTCAAGAAGATCAGACTAAGCCAAAGGATCAAATACAGGAGATGTGCAGGAAGAACTCGTTTGGACGTCTTGGACGAACATGGAGCAGGGCACCTAGAACAGCCGGGTCCTCCAGGGTTCACAGAAGCTGTACAGTAATGATGGGGAAAAGGGTGTGTGTTTACCATATCACACTCTCCTTAACATGCACTAATTGTGTGCGTGCACCGAGCACGTGCAGGAATGTGTGAGCAAAGCCAGGGTGCACGCCGAGTTCAGTGAAGAGCTCGCTGCACGGATGGAGTGTTTCATGTCAAACCTGTCAAAAACATTATAAACTGGACAGCGTGTGCTTGGAGTAATTGGAGCAGCCTGGGACATGAATGTGGGTGAATGATATACAGTCTGGTAATTAAAACAGTCATCTTATTCAGTGTAACTGCTTCAGTACATAAAGTGAAGGAGCCATGAGCTAAGAAATACTAGCTTTGCTTTCAGCTATCTGTTTTCTGTGAACTTTTATTTAATGGATAAGTAAAACTGAATGAAAACAACAAAACAAAACAAAATGTCAAAACAAAATCTAGAAAACTCAGATGGGTCACTAAAGAGATAATGTTAATAAAAATAATTACATTTATATAGCACTTTTCTAGACACCCAAAGCGCTTCACATTGATGGGGGTAACTCGCCTCAACCACCATTACGTGATTATATAACATAATATACTGTAACGTGCATGGATAAGTAGACACGTTAGCCCTTGGCTAACGGGTCGGACCCTTTAGTCCAGTGTTTCTCAACCGGGGGTCCGCGGACCCCTAGTGGTCCGTGGTGTAATTGCAAGGGGTCCGTGAAAATAAAATATCTTTAAAAAAAAGATCCTATGACATTTATAGAAATAGGATTATTTTACTCAAATGTGACTGAGACCTTTATCTACCTAAACTATAAAGGGTAACAGGACTTTTTTCTCTAATTGCATCTGTTTCATAAGTGTAATTTATTGTATTTTAATAAGAGATCTCGCTCCCGTTTGCATTGTTAAAAGTTACTGCATAAAAATTCTGTTGTTACATGTACCTGAAAGTTACTGAATACATATTCTGTTTTGTTACATATATCTGAAAGTTACTGCATAAGAATTCTGTTTTGTTAACTATATCTAAGTTACAACTGAAATCTCTTATTTTTGCCCCAAAGAGTAAATAAATGCTATAATGCAATTTAAAATGCAGTTTCTACTGTTTCTATCAAATCGCAACCCCCCTCCCCCAAGATCAGGTGGAGGGGTCCTCAGGGTAGATCAAAAATACGCAGGGGGTCCAGGACCCCAAAGAGGTTGAGAACCACTGCTTTAGTCGACTGGTTAACGTAGTTCGCGTTCCGGATGCGGCGTCCCGAGCTGCCCCCCCCCCCAAGAATTCACTACATTGGCGTCAGAGGTCGGACCCTTTAGTAGACTGGTTAATGTAGTCGCTTGCGGTGTGGGAGCCACGGGTTCGAGTCCCGGATGCGGCGTCCCGAGCTTTCCCCCCGAATTTGCTACATTATATTATGCATCATTATGTGAATAAAGGCAATGTTAACAAGATTTTCAAAATTCTCATTAAAGAAAATAGTTGCCAAACTATTTTCGCATTCCCTCTTTTCATGTTTAGTTCTGGGTTGCTGGGAAATAGCTAAAGTAAACACACCTTATTTCCTTTTTCAGTTTTTTTTCAAACTTATCAAAAGTTTCCTTTGAATCACTTAAAATGGGAACACCACTATTAAAGTTTATGCAAATAATAGGATAAAGAGGAAGAATGTGTGTGTGTGTGGGTGTGTTTGTGTGTGTGTGTGTGCATGTGTGTTTATTAGTAAAAATATAAAATTCTATTTTACTGCACATTAAATTTGTACTATATTTACATTATACATTATATTGTTGTCATATTACATACCATCTAATAAGAATTAAGTATATTATAAAAGGGACTAATAACTCTGCAGACTTCCTAACAATAAAGACACCTTAGAGAAAAAGAACAAGTTCCTGATATAACCACTATATAAGAACTATAACCCACAATGAAGGTAAGGAGCTCTTGAGGCAAGCACCGGAGGTAGACTCATCCATTACACCCGGCCTCCCAGAGTCTGCTGCCTGTTAAGTAAAGACCCTGGATTTGTGTCCCTTTCCTTCACAACCTACATAGTCTCTGTTTTTAAAGAATGCAAAATCCTGTATTAAATTCATTAGGCTTTACTTAATCAATTTATCAAAGTCATTAGGCTTTTAACGTTACACAGTAATGTTGTCTTGGCCTTAACCATGGACATTTCTTCGCAGGACTGGATCTTCTCTGTGAAGGTTTAGCCTCGGGGTGCCTCGTGCACCACAGCACAGTCCTTCTCTGTGGACTCGTTGGGTCATGGTTTGGGGTGGAGGGTTAAGTAGCAAATTATCTGCCCAAAAGAAACCCCCTAAAATCATCTATTCTTAAACATAGGCATTTCCCTTGTGATTGAATGGTGTTTTTATAAATTTGGGTGTATTTTTACTGCTCTATAAGCCACAGGGTTTTAATAGAAGGGCAGGGTCTACAGCCTCTGGCCAGTGTATAGCTGGACTACTTGGCTTATGTTTTACGTTTGAACTTGATTGAGAGGGAGTGCTGAGGGAAAGCAGAGGGAACACTCCTCCGTGCATAGTTTCCATGTGCACCCACACCCCTCCCTTGGCTGTAGTGCTGAAAGCTCTTTTGTGTGGTTGTGAGTAGTGTGTAAAGGCTTCAGTGATACCCATACACCTTGGTCCCCCTGATCACAAGCTCATGCACAGACCACATCTGTTTTCTCATTCTCATTTGTCTGTCTGCTGGAGGATTTGAAAGTAATGATTTTAAAACCACAGAGGGGATACACAGGGTATGCACAGTCCATAGGGTTAGTGGTTGTGTGAGGAAGGGCATCCGACGGATTGACGAGACCGCCATTGGTGCTGTGCCCTCAAAGGGTACTGACGGAAACTTTCAAATCCACTGTGGCGACCCCTGGGAAACAGGGAACAAGCTGAAAGAAGAAGAAGAAGTTTTTAAAACCACAAATTGAAGTGTTATATTGCACGTGCCACTCAACAAAATGTCTGTCAGTAGAGGCCCTCTGGGTAGCGTAGCGGTCTATTCCGTTGCCCAGCAACACGGGGGTCGTCGGATCGAATCCCCAGCTTACCTCTGGCTTGGTTGGGCATCCCTACAGACACAATTGGCCATGTCTGCGGGTGGGAAGCTGGATGTGGGTCTGTGTCCTGGTCGCTGCACTGGCGCCTCCTCTGGTTGGTCAGGGTGCCTGATCGAGGGGGAGGGGGAACTGGGGGTAATAGCGTGATTCTCCCACGTGCTACTTCCCTCTGGCGAAACTCCTCACTGTCAGGTGAAAAAAAGTCGCTGGTGACTCCACATGTATCGGAGGAGGCCTGTGGTCTGCAGCCCTCCCCGGACCGGCAGAGGGGGTGGAGCAGAGATCGCGGCAGCTCGGAAGAGTGGGGCTATTGGCCGGGAACAATTGGTGAGAAAAAGTGGGGAAAAAATGCCCTGAACTCTTTCACTCTTTCACTTTCCAGTTTCAAGATTTATCAAATCCAAAATGAGGACGGAGACATCTGAAATGCCTGAATCTCTACTGAACAGTAGCCATGAAAGCTATTCACCTCTCTCCTAGAATTCCTTGGTGATACTCGGCTCCCAGCCCCTTCAGACATGCCCATCAAATAAAATCTACCCTCTGTGATCTATTGAAGAGACGGCGATGAGAGAAGAAAGGCGTGCTCACTCACTCAGATGCTCACTCACTTAAATATAGTGAGGACAAAGACAAAGAAATAAAAACAATCTTATCATATCTTCTGTACATGACTGGCTGTCACTGTTAAGAAATGGATTTGCCATGAGGTATTTGTCTTTTTTCCACCGTGCACAGTGCAGTTTAGATGAGAGTCACATCTGTTGTTGCTTAGGCTTGAGACAACGGCTCTGTCAGAGCCGTGTTAACTAATTTCAGATGAGGCTGGGAGATGTTGATGTGGCGTGAACTCAACTCCTGTTTTTCTTCCCAATGCTATATATCACAGACACCCCCCCCCCACACACACACACACACATACACACACAAATTGAATTCACCCAAACACTCGCATGAACTATCAGAGTAAAACTAACTACAACACAAACACTGTCAAACACTTGATGGCTGGGAGACAGGACGGGGAAGCGGGGCAGGCTAAGCTAACTGCTAGCCCATGCAGACCGGCAGTTCCGGCGGTCTGGCGGCGGCCTCGCCTGGCGTTGACTGTGTTTTTGGTGTCATCGTGGGGAGTGCGGGGAGGTGTGTTGAGGGTGTCTGGCTGGGGGAGCCTGGTCTACTGCATCCGGTGGGCCCAAGGACCATGGTCCAGCCTGGAGCTGCGCCTGAAGAAGAAGCACCAAGGGTGGTCTGACAGGACGCGGAAGCGGGGCAAGCTAAGCTAACTGCTAGCCCATGCAGACCGGCAGTGCCAACAGTCATCCTGGCTGGCATTGGCTCTCTTGGGACAGTGAAAAAAATGTTTGGGATATGTTGGATAGATGTGTTTTTGTAGTTTTGTAGTTTTTGTTGTTGTTTGGATATGTGTTCTTGTAGTTTGGATGTGTTTTTGTTCTTGTGTTGCACTGTTGTGGGTTGGAGGAAACGATATTTTTGTTTCATTTCATGTACGCAAATGACAAACAAATTTTCCTGATTCCTGATTATTCCAGCTGACTCTTTCCACCCCTCCATCCACTCCATACCATTGTAGTGTGGATCCTTCCAATAACAAATAGTCATCGCTTACCTGTAGATAGTCTGTCATGACTGATTCTTCTGTGATTGTATGTCTGCATGCACGCACGTGCACGCGTGCACCCACCCACACACACACACACACACACACACACACACAGATGTGCTTTTTTGCATGCATTTGAGTCCCAACAGCCTCCAACTTTTCAGCCTCTGCTCAAGTTCAGAGCAGTCACACATTTTTTTTCTGTGCATACAGACTGACCATCTTTACAGACTAGCAAAGACACCCACATATAGCTTCTCATGCCCTGCTATGATTCTACCTAACAAGACAATATGATGATAACTACCAGCAACATGCACAATTTCATTGGATCTGGCACATCAGGTTGGCAGAAGCATCCCTTGCTCCTGGAAAGATGGCAGAAGGAACTGAATTTAGGCCTTTAAAACTTGGCTTTAAATTCAGGAAATAACTGCACAAGCAAATCAATAAACAGCTTCACTGACTGTGCCAAAATTTTCCCAATTATTGGTTAGAGTCCAAGTAATTCTACTTGTCGCTTAGTATATTTTTACACTTGTTGCTAGCCGTAGTGAATCCCTGGGCCTTGTAAAAGCCGGTGAAACTTCCCTGTTTCCTTTTAGCAAAGCCTGCATGTTAAACCATCTGCTCCAGCGGCTGACAGACAGAGAGCCCAGGGGCCTTGCAGTCTTAGAAGGGAACTCCCGTGTCTGGTCCACTGGCTGACCTGGAGCTCATTTATCAGTCAAGTGTCTTGTTCCTTAATTAGGAGAAACTCTCACAAAGCTCGAGCCGAGCTCCAGCAGCAACATCTGACTCAACGGGAAAGGGTAGGTTGTGTGACGTGCCTCTCCATTTCTGTTTGTTTGTGTTTGTAATGTGTGATATTGGGCTATACAAATAAAACTGACTTTACTTGACTCTTGGTCTCTTTCTTTAGTAATATATAGCTCTCTTTTGGCCCCGCTCATTCAGCCACGTCTACAAAATGAACACATGGTTAAAAAAACAACACTGGTATGGGTGTTGATAAAACTGTTCGCAGCTGTTCCTTCTGAATCCGAACCCTTGACAAAAACGATAACAACCTTATGATGATTACAGTGTATGTTCCGTCGAATTAATCTTTTCACAACTCAAAATTATGACCACATGACAGTTCAGCATGACAAATAAAAACGATATTGACAGTCACGAGGGATTGATGTGCGGCCCTCGCTTTGTTTTCTGAGGTATGTTCTCGCACAGCAACGCAGACATGCTGTAAAACAATCCTGACGTCACTTGAAATATTATCTATTCATAACCGCAACACGGAGATAACAAAGTGCTTGTTATGGGCTGTCTGTAAGGGAGTAGTGTACCGCATGAGAGGAACATGAGTTTGTTTTAGCAACTTCACATCTGTATGAAATTACGGCACATTTTGGACATATTTCAAGTGCAGTGGTGTGGAAACTACAAAAGGAATGATAATAACAGACCTCCGTTTTACCCTTTGACTAGCTGAGATATTCTTAAAAAGCCCCTCTTTATGTTTATTTCTTTTAACGGCAGATACAAAGACCAATATCATGTGGATGATGTCCCTTTTATGCCTGGGTGATAAAATGATAGTGATATGTACTGGCGATACACACTTCATCAATAGTGATAAGACAATTGTTCAATAGAATGTTCGATAGTTTCACTTAAATGCATTAAACGCAAACTGCCATGAATGCCATGCTTATGTTATCTTGGTTTCCTGTTTTATTTTGAAAGCTCATCGGTCTTGTTATTCCAGTTCCTGCCCCTGCTTTGCTCACCTGTTCTCCATCCACTGATTGGCTCCCAGCAGTTATATTCCCCCTGGTTGCCCTGTTTCTGTGTTGTGTTGTGTTGTGTTGTGTTGTTCTGTTATGTTAGCCTATGTTAGCCTGGTACTTCATGCCTTGTCCTTGACTTGCCGTTTGCACCTTGCCTGTTGTCTTGGACTTTTGACCCCCTGCCCGCCGCTCCAGTTGTTGTAAGGCTGATTCCTTCATTAAATCATTGCTCTGTCCCACCCTGTCTCTGCTGTCTGCGTTTGGGACCTCCGTTCCTGCTCCTGGCGTGATAATGAAAGCACAAAACGAAAACACATACTCCCCTCCCTGGCTTATAAATAGTCTATCATATCCCTTGATAGTGGAGCGTCCTACAAGTGACATTCAAACAGCCAACATACATATATATATATATATATATATATATATATATATATATATATATATATATATATATATATATATATATACACACACACACACACACACATATATCGCACACACACACGTTGGCATTAACTATGCTCACATACACATATATTGCACACACATGCATCTACAAATGCTCAACTTGTAGGCATCCAAACTGCAGACTGAAAAAGATGAGCAGGTTAGAAGACGCTATATATTCCACACCAGTTTTAACTGAACCCCAAACACTCCGTAATGTGGACGTGTGTTTCTTGCACTTGCTATTGTGTTGGTTGGTGTGGCTACAGATGCATTCTGTAAAACATTTAACTGTAAATACATCCCCCCTACTCTTGGTATCATGTAGCAATAGCTTATTCGGGGGATGTCGGTAAATCTCTACCCAGAACAGTCATATGAGCTGTGCGAAGTGTGCGACCGCACAGGGCCACGCGCCTGGCCTGCAAGCCTGTATGTATTTACTTATTTATTTGTTGGTTTCAATATATAATTTTTTGATGAATGTGCTTGACCCAACATACTTCTAAAAGGAAATCCCTGTATGTCAGTTAGGGCTGTCACGATATCACTACACAATTATAGTGGCCAAAAGAATTCTCAATAACTATATTATCACAATATCTATAGAAAATATGTTAAAAAAGAATAATGCCATCAGTCATATTCATCTTTTAATTTGCTTATTATGCGTTTTGTCTCTTTTTTTGGCAAATGAACACCCCACCTCCCTATACTCAAAATACAAGTGTAGGGAGGTGGAAGGAGGGTCTGTAACCATCTGCAAAAGTGTACAAAAAGAACAATTATACTTAATTGATAGTGAAAAGGCAACCAGATGAACTGATAAACAAAACATCAACAAGGCAAATTCACTTGCGGGCAGTAGGGGACAGAGAATTTGTGTGTGAGACCACAGACTGACAACTAACCACTCTGATATACTGTGATTTAATGTCAACTGACCATCCAGTCAGTCCATCCATCATCCAAACCGTTTATCCTACTCAGGGTCATGGGCATGCTGGAGCCTATCCCAGCAGTCACTGGGTGGCAGGCGGGGAGACACTCTGGACAGGCTGCCAGTCAATCACAGGGCCCACACACACACACACACACACACACACACACACCTAGGGACAATTTAGTATGGCCGATTCACTTGACCTGCATGTCTTTGGGCTGTGGGAGGAAACCGGAGCACCCGGAGGAAACCCATGAAGACACAGGGAGAACATGCAAACTCCACACAGAGGACGACCTGGGATGACCCCCAGGGTTGGACAACCTTGGGGCTCGAACCCAGGATCTTCTTGCTGTGAGGCAACCACACTAACCACTGCATCACCATGCTGCCCAAACTGACCATGTCCTTACATTTTGTTTTTCTGTTTTCCATGCGTCATGGTGTCACGTCAGGCGCGCGCGTGTGTGTGTGTGTGTATGTGTGTGTTTGGGGGGGGGGCAAAACAAGAACAGAAAGAAACAGAAATGATTTAAAATGTGCTGGATTATCAATATTTAAATTATTTAAAATGTGCTGGATTATCAATACATATATACTTTTTAAATATCACCATTATTGTCCTTACCAGTATATCGCAACACCCCTAGAGTCAATTCCGTTATGCACAGTCAAGGTCACATGAAAAAAAAAAACTATTCAGTTTTGGGTTGGGTTTTTTTTAAATAGTGCACGCTCCATCACCTGGTCTCTGGTGAAGGAGGAAGGAGAAGGGGAAACAATGTGGGCTGCGTGACAGCATGACTCATTTCATAAACACAAGTAGGGTGATAAGAAAAGGAAAAGAATCCCAAAAAAAAAGCAAGAATTTCATTAGTCACTGTGAGATTGCTGGATAAATCTGTAGACACTTCCAGAGATGTGGTGGCTGGACAGGTGTCCAAGCTAGCGGGTGCATGTGACCGTAGGCTACACGTAATGACCGGTCTGAAGAATGATCTAAAAGCTGAATGAAATGTAGCCTATATATCCACTTCCGGTGGAGGAAGATGGCGGCGCGAAATCATGTTTACGGCAGCCTTACCCAGTACCTGCGGGGGAAGATGGCGGCCCAAACTTACGTTTGCGGCGGCCTCACCCAATACTGTCCATTCAGTGTCTTTGTCCACTTCTGCGTCTAAGTTTGTTTTGTCTTCGTTTGATGGCTGGGAGAGCTGGCGCTGGACCGGCTGGGAGAGCTTGGCCTGTTTGCGCCCGGAGCTGCTCCCGAAGAGCTAACGCCAAGGGTGGTCTGACAGGATGCGGAAGCAGGGCAGGCTAAGCTAACTGCTAGCCCATGCAGACCGGAAGTTCCGATAACACCGAGGGCGGACTGGTGGCGGCCACGCCGGGCGTTTTAGCGTTGGCGTGGGTGGTGCGGGGAGGTGTGTCGAAGGTGTCTGGCTGGGAGAGCCTGGCCTGCTGCATCCGATGGCCCTGGCGGAGCTGCGCCCGAGGAGGAAACACCGATGGCGGTCTGACAGGACGCGGAAGTGGGGCAACTGCTGGCCCATGCAGACCGGCAGTTCCGACAGTCATCTTGGCTGGTGTTCGTTCTCTGGACAGTGAAATGTGTTGGACTGTGTTGTTAACTGTTGGTGTATTTCTTTCTTTCTTTTTTTGTTGTTGTTGTTGTCGCACTGCTGTGGGCTTGGGGGAAACGGAATTTTGCTTCTTTTGTGTACGCACGTACATGAATCAGGGACACTTTATTTGTCGTTTCACTTCATGCACTTGCGTACATGAAATGAAACGAAACGCCGTTTCCCCCAGCCCACAGCAGTACAACACAAAGACAAAACACATCCAAAAACTACAAGAACACACTAACACATATTTCAACACATATATCAAAACTTTAAAAAAAACTTTAAAAAAAATCACTGTCCAAGGGAACGGACCCCAGCCAGGATGAATGAAAGAAATGACAATAACTTGTGATTCTTGCATCCTATAGACGTGAAATACTTCAACAAGCCAAAATAAAGTGACACCTAAGCTGACTTGGTCATGTAAAGCCAGTAGTTTTACAGCTGACTTTCTTCCTTTGAAAGAGTATAACAAACAGTCATAGCTGAGACGATGTGCGTGATGATGCTGCATTATTCTATTGCACCGAGATCACGCGCGCAGCAGAAGTAGAATATGTATGTGCGCGTGACCGTGATTCATGTACATGCATGTAATGAGTAGGGCCTTGCACCCCTGTGCGGCGACCGACCCTGCCTCTATCCATCGTTGTTTGCTCTCTTCAAATGATAGCACGAGGAAAACACCGGAGAGCGCCGGGGATACGAGCAGTGCCTCCGTGTCTGACTAGAAGCAGGGTGATGTCTCTACTGTTTCCCTCCTCGCTCCCCAAATCCCTTCTCTTTCCTAAAACAACTGTCAAGACTCTCCCCCCGGCTAACGTATCTGAATCCGGCGTCTCCCCTGGCCGCCGCACAGCAGTCGATAAATAATGGAAACGCTACCCATCTTTGAAACATCACTCCTCCGCTTACTGTAAGAGCGCATCACTGTGGGCACCGGTCCCCGCGCTGCTGACAGGGAGGAACACGACACCGCGCGACCCAAACGATGACCCGGCATTATCAAATACCGCCGCAAGGGAGATGCTTCTCTATACCAGACTCCCAGGGAATGGACTGTCTCAACTTGTTTGCCTTTTCACATCATTGTATGAATACCATATGGGGCATTCCCTTTCACAGAGCATGAAAAATACATGGTTCCCCCCCTCACATCATCTTCAATATTTAAAAGAAAGGTTGGGCCGAATTGTTGGTACTCAGCAGTTCGTGGTAGCTGTCAGATGAATTTAAGTATTCCAACTGTGAAGCTTAGTCTGCCTGGAATTGATGTGTCGACAGTAGACCAAGACCTTTAAAGATGGCACCACCTATGACAATACTACTAAGCTTATTTTCTTCTTTTTCTTTTTCAAAATTTTTTCTCCCTTTTTCTCCCCAATTGTATCCAGCCAATTACCCCACTCTTCCGAGCCGTCCCGGTCGCTGCTCCACCCCCTCTGCCGAACCGGGGAGGGCTGCAGACCACCACACGCCTCCTCTGATACATGTGGAGTCACCAGCCGCTTCTTTTCACCTGACAGTGAGGAGTTTCACCAGGGGGACGTAGCACATGGGATGATCACGCTATTTCCCTCAACAGGCGCCCCTACCGACCAGAGGGGGCGCTAGTGCAGCGACCAGGACACATACCCACATCTGCTGCATCCGGTGGGCCCAAGGACCATGGTCCAGCCTGGAGCTGCGCCCGAAGAGGAAGGTCTGACAGCACGGGAAAGTGGGGCAGGCTAAGCTAACTGCTAGCCCATGCAGACCGGCAGTTCCGGTGGTCTGGCGGCGGCCTCGCCTGGCGTTGACTGTGTTTTTGGTGTCATTGTGTGGCATGCAGGGAGGTGTGTCAAGGCCACACGGCCACTTGTGTTGGTAGGGACATCCGACCAAGCCGGAGGTAACACAGTTATTCGAACCGGGATCCCCGCATTGGTAGGCAACACTATGACTGTAACTTTTGATCTGTAAATATCTGTAATTCTATATCACTATTTGCAAATATGCATAGCAGGTTCACCCGCTTCGGATGTTATCATTGGATTGCATGGGTATTATTGGTGGTTATCAGCCTCATAGATGTGGGTTAGAGGGGGCCTGCTACACCGACCAGTAGGTGCAGAAGGCCTTTATCTAGTCACATGGTTGATCACCGATAGGAATACAAGAAGACTCCGGATCCAGTCCAAGAGGAATCCAGCTCACCGCTAAAGCTGTGGACACATAAAACAGCTAATAAAACAACGATAAACCCACACAGAGCCTGACTATAAACCTTCTGTGGTTGTTATCAGGGAACAAATGCTGCCACAGTCCCTCACACGGGTTTACAGTATGCTGTGTTTTCTCTAACGCCTTATGCTTTGGGAAGTAATTGGCGTGCAAGCCTTTAATTACAAGGGAATTTTCGTGCCTCAATAGTCTATATTCAAATAGACGTTATACGTGTTACTAATCAATTTGTGCTTGTTTAAATACTTGGTTGTTTCATATTATGGCTTGTTAACGCTGAATATGAGTCGAGTATGAGGGCTATCCCTTCTTAACTACATATGCTAAAAAGTCATTGAAGGGTAGCGCAGCGGTCTATTCGGTTGCCTACCAAAAAGGGGTCGTCGGATCGAATCCCCGTGTTGCCTCCGGCTTGGTCGGGCGTCCCTACAGACACAATTGGCCGTGTCTGCCAGTGAGAAGCCGGATGTGGGTATGTGTCCTCGTCGCTGCACTAGCGCCCCCTCTGGTCGGTCGCGGCGCCTGTCCGGGGGGGAGGGGGAACTGGGTGAAATATCGTGATCCTCCCACGCGCTACATCCCCCTGGCGAAACTCCTCACTGTCAGGTGAAAAGAAGCGGCTGATGACTCCACGTGTATCGCAGGAGGCATGTGGTAGTCGGCAGCCCTCCCCGGATCGGCAGAGGCGGGGGAGCAGCGACCGGGACGGCTAGGAAGAGTGGAGTAATTGGCTGGATACAATTGGGGAGAAAAAGCGAGAAAAAAATCCCCCTCAAAAAAAGCCCTTGAATCATGACGATTACACAGCAGGATACAGCCTATTTCAAACTTGTTTCAAAGCCATTTCAAATAAAACCCAGAAAAACCTCTGTATGGTCCAACCCTCAACTCAAATTCAATGTATCTCATCCTCACAACCTCCCTCAGCCATTACCTCCATGCATCACTGCTGTGGGTTAACTAGTACCACCCCACTCACAATGTGAGGATGCCTGTAGTCACAGTCATAAATCCACGGTGACTCCATGGAAAAGTGTTACCCTTCTGTAAATGATTGTGTTGTGTTGTTTTCTGCCCTCTTGACTGAGGCTGTTGGCTGTAAGGGCTGGAAACATGTTGGCAAGAACTTCTCATTAGTTTGTTTCCACCTCCTGAGGTCCTGGCACTGTAGACTGTGAAGCAACACTGCAGTATGCGAGGCCTTGGGACGATACTAGACCACTTTTGAATATGAAAAACAAAACAAAAAAAATCAATGAATTTACATCCTTTCAGACATGGAGGCATCGAGAGCCAACTAATTTCGATATATATTTACTGGACTTTCTAACTATTGGTCTGTCAAGGCAGACTTTTTTAATAAATAATTATAAGGACATACTATATGCCTATTTCGGTATGCTGTTACCGGGATTATTCTAATTTTGTCGTCATTATTTTGTGCATCTTTGCAACGTTTGTAGCGATGCGCCAATTATCTCTTTAAGTTGCAAATAGTTGCAAAAAGTTGCATCAGTGTTGAGGCAAGGACCTGCACGTGTTGCTTTGTGAATTCTGATCTCGTCTGTCTCTGATATTACCAGACATCCATTCATCAGCACAACAATTAGTGATTTTTTTTTATTTATTTTTTTTACGAGGTTGTTTTGATCCAACTTCTATGGGCCATCGTTAGCAATGGCGCCATCTGTCTTGCGAGTGTCCGCCCAGCTGTGTGTTATGTCTTGTGACTTGGTCCCACTCGTTTTCACACGTTCGGTCATATCGCTATCGTCCAATGCCAATGCTACCGCGGGGGGGTGCTTGTTATGAAGAACCTCCGTGCCCACCCGAGGAGAACAAACCCTGTTAAGGCTGCGCAACGTGCCCCTCCGCCCAGCCCCGCGTGCGCTTAGTGCCAGCACTTGTAACTGGAGAGCGACGAGGCCTCGAGCAGCTGCTCCGGGTCCCGGCTGCATCTGCCACAGCTGTGATCTGGTGGAACAAAGCTGCGCGCCCGGACTGGACGCTTAATCACGCTCCCGTCTCTACCCTCTCGTTCACGTGCTCTTCTAGCCAAAACCCCTGCTGTCTTTTGTCCATTGGACACACACACACACACACACACACACACACACACACACACACACACAACACAGCGAGGACATTTCATTTATCATCGTCAGTCTGTGCTAATAATGAAACGTGCTACCTGAGCGTGCTTTATCATTTCCAACAGCTCAGGAGAGTACAGAACTTTATTTATTTTTTTGCAGATGGTTTTTTAATGACGTTGGAACAAAAATACAACACCTGTTTGTCGGCAGTTTTATCGGTAGCTAAATGCTACTTGATAACCAGTTCTTGTGTTTGGCAGAAAAGCTCAGAGACCCGACTAGCATGCGTTCATCTCTGCACAGCTGAAGCTGCTTCGTCAAGGCCTGCAGTGGACGCCTCTTTGAAATTGCCACCAAACATCTCTGCCTCAAAGCAGCTCCCTCTTAATCCCTTTAACACGCTCTGCTTAACACTCTGTTAGTTGGCGACAGCTGCATTTGACAGCACACCTGAGTGTATTTACCTGTACGGTACCCTTTCCTACCCCCATAAGATTGTGAAAATTATTTCTGTTTTAAAGATTTATTTTTTTTTGTCATTTTCTGCCTTTATTGGCTAGTGATAGTAGAGAGAGAGACAGGAAAGGCAGGGGATGACATGCAGCAAAGGGCCCAGGCCAGATTCGAACCCGTGCCACTGGGGTAAGGACTCAGCCTTATGTGGTACCGCTCAACTGCTGTTATGTATCCGTGCTACACTGTTGCACAAAACTAAGTTGTGCCACTTGTTAAAATCACTGAAAAAAGGGGTGTCCGGGTGGCGTGGCGGTCTATTCCATTGCCTACCAACATGAGGATCAGCGGTTCGAATCCCCGGGTTGCCTCATGCTTAGTCGGGCATCCCTACAGACACAATTGGCCGTGTCTGCGGGTGGGAAGCCGGATGTGGGTCTGTGTCCTGGTCGCTGCACTGGCGCCTCCTCTGGTTGGTCCGGGGGAAGGGGAACTGGGGGGAATAGCTTGATCCTCCCATGTGCTACGTCCCCCTGGCAAAACTCCTCACTGTCAGGTGAAAAGAAGCCACACATGTATCGGAGGAGGCATGTGGTAGTCTGCAGCCCTCCCCGGATCGGCAGAGGGGGTGGAGCAGCAACCGGGGCGGCTCGGAAGAGTGGGGTAATTGGCCGGATAAAATTGGAGAGAAGAAGAGGGGGAAAAAAATCCCTGAAAAACTTGTTTAAATACATCAACTCTCATAAGCAACTATTTGAGTGAGTGCAAACATATGCATGCGCACACATACACTCAGACGTTTGCCCAAAAAACCACATTCACGATGAAACGTTGTGAGGCCTCGCCTGTGCTGATGGCAGCAAAAGTTCATAAACCCGGTGAGCGAATGCTGTTTGGCTTCTTACTTTACAGTCTGAAAAGAGGATCATAACAGCTCCTCATGAGGGCCATGCAGGTGGCAATTAGACTCGTTTGTTAATGTGAGTGTGTGTGTGTGTGTGTGTGGGGGGGGGGTGTTTATGAGGTCTGTTGTATGTCTGACTGTTTCGTCTGCCCTTAAGCCTGTAGGAAAGTAATGTGTGTAAAATTGTGGGGAATATACCCCCTTTCCTCTCAGACATTGTACTGGGTCAGTTTTACAATTTGAAAAATCAGCAGGCCGCTCGAGCACGAGTGCTTTGCAAGGATGCTGCGCAGCTTTTTGACTCTCAGGGCGGGGCAATACCACATCTCACTCAACAACAGATCGATGCGCGAGAAAGTGCACGGCATTTGTGGCATTTTTATTACAGCTTTTTCTTGTGGCCTGAATTTATCTGATTCTTCCAAGACCCATTAAATCTGCCACAAATTATAAATGGCATCAATTTGCAAATCCACGATTGAATGTGTTTTAGGCAAGGCATGTAGAAATTAAGTCTGATCCCGTGGGTATGGGAAAATGTCAGTCCACCAGGAAAGTTGTGTCTAGGACGGGTCAATAGAAGATAAGAGACAGATCCCTCTATCCACACATCGTTTGTGTGGCTATAATCCACAGGCGCTAAATGTTTTCCCACAGGAAGCTCTGTAATTCCTGCCTGCCTCCTTCTTTCTAGTATGAAGCTTCCCAGATAGGCATGTTGCTTTCTAATATTCACTGCATATGCATATGGTCTTTACTGTACATGCAGGCTAATGATTCAGCCGTAACATTTATAAAGGAATTCCTCCATCTTTAAAAACAGACATGTATCTCTCTCTGATTATCATATTCATGGGAGAGTTAAAATATAAGTTAAGTTAAAATGTAAGTTAAGGAGTCCTGCAAAAAGATTGACAATTCAGGCCATTTTTGACCAGTCGTTTAATTTACATCTCATTTCGCTGTCTTTCAGATGTTTGAACCTGTTAATGCAAAAGGTCACCGGATGTAGCAAAGGGGAGGTTATCTGAACAGTACCAAAATGCTGAAATTCCATGTTTAAAGTGAGACTTGAAACATGAAACACGTGTTAGCCAGTTGGCTAACAGCTAGCTATGGTGCCGCTATCTTACTCAGTCCTGTTAGGTCGATATAAAACATGGGCCAAGGGGCATCCGGGTAGCGTGGCGGTCTACTCCGTTGCCTACCAACACGGGGATCGAATCCCCGTGATACCTCCGGCTTGGCTGTGTTTGCGGGTGGGAAGATTATTTCTTCCTACATCCCCCCGGTGAAACTCCTTACGGGTGGCGGCCGGTGACTTCACGTGTATCGGGGGAGGCATGTGGTACTCTGCAGCCCCCCCCCCCCCAGGGATCGGCAGAGGAGGTGGAGCAGCAGCTCAGAAGATTGGGGTAATTGGCCGGATACAATTGGGGAGAAAAGGGAGAACCCCCCCCCCAAAAAAAACATGGGCCAGTTGTGTAATGGGCATTGTGGTTCAAACAATTTGTCAGTTTGTTTGTTGCTCCTTGACAGATTAAAAACTGTAAATAATAATTATTTACAGAAGCAAAACCTCAACACAATCCAGAGCATTGTCCTGTATTTATCAGCCTTATTTCTGAATCATTACGTCTGCATGGATGCAGTAACTTATACGACCTGTTGCCCGAAGGGCTACTCGACCTGTTGAGGGTTTAACCACAGCCTTGGTGTGGTTACACATCGCTGCATTTTTTCACAACATTAAATGGAAAATGAAAAACCTCACACATGATGCACATGATGTCATCTATCTCCCGTAGGACACTGCTGGACCCCTGTGGGGGCGCGGGTAAAGCGCTGGATGCCATCCCAGTATTGAGGATGCACCCATGCCTGTCGCTCCATAACTTTTGGACAAACTGGATTTGTTAAAAACACTGATCAGCATACCAGGGTGCCATGAAACTTAAGTGTTGTTGTCTTCAAGTCAAGTCAATGTTATTTGTATAGCTCAATATCACAAACTACAAATTTGCCTAAGTGGGCTTAACAGCAACACAACATCCTGTCCTTAGACCCTCTCATCGGATAAGGAACAACTCCCTAAAAAAACCTTTAACAGGGAGAAAAAATAGGAAGAATCCTCAGGGAGAGCAACAGAGGAGGGATCCGTCCCTCCCAAAACATACAACGTGCAATGGATGTTGTGTCTACACAATTTACAGAACACACCATTGAAAGAGGATACCAGAATTATAGTGGAATTATAATATATATGAAGAGTATAGTGGGATGGCCTGGCGGCCTGTCCAGGGTGTCTCCCCGCCTGCCGCCCAATGACTGCTGGGATAGGCTCCAGCATCCCCACGACCCTGAGAGCAGGATAAGCGGTTCGGATAATGGATCGATGGTTGAAGAATATGATGAGGAGGATGCCAAGGAGTGTCCAGACGCCACCGGGACAGCCCAGGACCCGAGCCACGCGACCGCCATGTAAAAAAAAAAAAAAACCTTCATTTCACTCAGCTATGACTAGAGCTTTTCAACTCTTGGCCATTACACCAGAAACCTGTGTGGAAGAGGGGAACACACATCTGCCTGACCTGTCAACACATCATCACTGAGCCAGTAACGAAGTCCTGGCTCCAAATGAGGCGGTGGGGAGGTCGTCTGACTCTGTGTGCATGTACATACATGTTTGTATGGCACTTAGACAGAAGGAAAAGGACATGGAGAGACACAAGCTGTTTCAGTGTGTGTGTGGTTGAGTGGGAGAGAGGGTAAAGTGTGTGTGTGTGTGTGTGTGTGTGTGTGTGTGTGTGTGAGGGGAAAAAATAGAGAGCAAGAGTCAGTGAGTATGCATAGTTCTGGTCCGCTCTGTTCTCTTCAGGTTTACACTCGGGTCCCTGACCCCTGGGAACGTAAGCCACAGCGGGCAACCTGAAACCCATGATGTCATCCTGGGGCAGCGTGGGCTACTGGCAGTCAGTGAGAAAGTGTCCAAAGCCCAACATCAACATCGCTTACCGGGGTTAATTGTATTTACAGTAGAGCAGCTGGGAAGGATTACAAAGGTAAGTGATAAAATATGGTACACGTGTAGAAAGAGGTAAGACGTCCTTTGTGAGAGCGGGTTTTGGGGTAGCGAGGCTAGTACGAGGAGGGAAAGGTCCTGGCCAGGCTCGGCTGATTTCTGCTTTAGTATCACAATATCCATTGACTCTGATATCCATGACCTCCAAGTGGCTCAGGAGATTAACAAGACCTTTTGTCATAACCATATACTATATATATATATATATATATATATATATATATATATATATATATATATATATATATATATATATATATATATGTATATGTGTGTGTATATATATAAATATATATATATATGTGTGTGTGTGTGTGTGTGTAAAACTTAAAATTAACTCCCTTGTCACATCTGTATGACATATGAGATCTTCAAAAATCAAAAATCAAACCAATGCTTTCAGTAGCCATGCCACTTCCAGAGCCGATGATATCAAACAAGGGCTTACACATGTCCTCGCCGATGTTATATACCTCGTATCGTGACCATGTGGACTACATTACATCGGTGAGACAGGCCCCTGAAATCACACATGGCACCCTATGAAAGCGCCATTCAAAGCCAAATCATCCGTAGCGAGAAATTTCCACAACGCCAGTCATACAGCCCTCTCTTTTCGTGTCCAACATACGGACCAGGGACGGCTAAGAGCAAACACAAATGGATATCCTCCATGAAAACACTGTATTTAGACGGTATGAATGAGAAGCTATATTACTTTTTGTGCTCATCTTATGGGCACAAAGGGCTCATCTGTCATATCAGCCGGGGGAATTGTACCTTTAAGTTAAATGTTTGTATGATACGCAACACTGGCATGCATACTACCATTCGCCTAATTGTTTTGTGTGATCTGTTTGTTTCTGCTATTGTGCAACTGTATTGTTCATGACAATATGTGGAGTGTGCGCTGTTGTCCATGGATGCATTGTGCAGCAGAGTTTAACATGCTGTACCGAAAACACATTCCACCGGCCTTGGTTGTGTGGCTAATAAACAACCTGTCTGTCGGTCTATATCAGAGTCAGAATCAGGTTTATTGGCTGTGTAGGTTTGCAGTCATCCTGGCTGGCGTTCGCTCTCTGGATGGTGGAGTTTTTGGACTGTGTTACACTGGGTGGACTGTATTGTTATCTGTTTGTCTTTTTTATTTTTTTTGCTTTGTTCGCTCTGTTTTTGTATGTTTTCGGTGGTGTTGTTTTTGGAAAGTTTTGGATATGTGTTTTTGTCTTTTGTGTATCACTGCTGTGGGCTGGAGGAAACATAATTTTGTTTCTTTTGTGTACACAAGTACATATACTGAAATGACATGACAGCAAATTGTTCCTGATTCCTGATCCCTGAGTCCTGATAGGGGAACTGATGCTGAACTGGTGGTTTGAGGACAGAAACCACTTCTTCATTTTTAGCATCAGTGTAAATATATAACTTTTTCCTTTGTATTTAATTTGACCCCGTTTTAAAATTCTTGGAGTTTGCCACATCTATAGAAATATCAGAGCACAGAGACGGCAAGAGGACATGCAGAGGAACTTCACAACAGCCGCGTGGATTTAAAGAAATGTGCATCCAAAACAACAGCCCCTGCATTGAAAACTAGTCCTCCCAGAATACAACTGTAAGATATTCATAGTACAATAATCCTTACCAGTGTTATAATCTTTGAATTAGTGGTCAGTGTAATCTCAAAATGAACTCTAGCTGGACATAATTTGTTTTATTACAGGAGACTATTGCTGAGCTATTTATTGATGTCACGGATATTTTCTACATGGACCAAAACAAGGAATAAAATGTAAAAGAGATGCACCACTACTCGAGTTGTCAAAGTTGCATTTGTCAGTGTTAACAATAAAACGTGTGTCTTCAAAACTTTGTTGTGTATGGGTCATATCAGGAAGTGCACACAATTTAAATAAGTGGCCACAAGTTTGAATAGTTACACACCTATTGAAGATGACCTTTTTAGGACACTCTAAGTACACCTCCTCATATGTTAAGTATTACAAGAGAAAGTAACATGGATTGCAATCTGTGTTTTGATAAGGAAAGGAGAAATCCAAATTTCAAATGTGAATACCTATGGTAATACTTATATATATATTACATTACATTATATTACAGTAATTTGGCTGACACTTTTATCCAAAGCGACATACAATAAATACATTTAACATAGGAAATCAGGAGAACTACTCTAAACAAGCATCTAAGATCAAAACCAGTGCTAAAGTAAAAGTGCAAGAAAGAGAGCTATATAAAAATATATATGTGTGTGTGTGTGTGTGTGTGTGTGTGTGTGTGTGTGTGTGTGTGTGTGTGTGTGTGTGTGTGTGTGTGTGTGTGTGTGTATAATGCATTTTATTTGTGGGCACCTTTCAAAACACTCAAGCACACCTTACAGAACACAATAAAAAAAAAAAAACAAGCAGCACTGTATCAGACAGTGTAAGATCAAAACAAGGCAGGGTAGACAATAAAAAGTTAACACAACAGATAAGTATAAAATCAACATCAGCACAAAACTCAGTGAAGTGTGGATCAGACTGAATATGCCAGTTTGAAAAGGTGCGTTTTGAGATGGGACTTTAAGGTTGAGAGAGAGTCAGTGTTGTGAATATCTTGTGGGAGGGAGTTCCATAGGCAGGGGGCAGAACGACTGAAGGCTCTGGACCCCATGGTAGTCAAGCAGGCCAATGGTGTAGTGAGTTGGAGAGCAGAAGACACACACACACACATGCGTGTGTTTTCTTTCTAATAATAATTATTAGTGTTCATTATTATTATTATTATTATTATTATTATTATTATTATCATTTGTTATATAATGTACAGAGTGGGATGGGTCATTTAGAAATAGTACAATTAGGCTTGACTTAACAAATCCTGTTGAGAAAAACAAAGTTATTTAAACCACAGGCAAATAGCCATGTTGCCACAACATGTGTGGTAAGAGGTATAAACTAACATTATATAAAGCTGTCCGCTGCAATCGTAAAGAAAAACAAATAATTAAAAAAATAGGTGATTTTGGAGTTTTATACTCTGGTAAGACAAGAAAAAAAAGTTTCTAGTTGTTATAATTTATTCTTTGACCACTTAATATTTTAGGTGTCAGTTTGCCTTGGTAGAAAAAAATATTACAATTTCAATTCTTCATAGTACAAGTTTTAATCATTTATGAAAAAAGTTGATATACAAGAATAATACTCAGTATTTAGTAACAGTTCTGATTGATCACCTCTGGAATATTGATGGTACTGTATTCTGATCCATTTACAAGTTCCCTGCTAATGTATCGTACATTTGAAAATCAAACATATAGCCTACAGTGATTTGTGTGGTTAGTTTTAACTTAACAGTAATTAGTATAGCATTCCATGAGTTAAATTGGCAGTGATTTATTATTTGTTTACAAGCATTGGATAAGGAGGTAAATATAACGTTATTATTCTGCAGAGATTGTCAACAGAAAAGGAAACGACAACTTGATATACCCTTTTGCCAAAGCTACAGAAGGAAGTAAATAAGGCAGTGTGTTGTCAGTGTTTCCTGTGGGTGGTGAAGTGTAGACTTCATAGTGGATCTATACTTTTCGAAGCTACTTTACCCCCCCCGCTTTTTCTCCCCAATTGTATACGGCCAATTACTCCACTCTTCCGAGCTGTCCCGGTCGCTGCTCCACCCCCTCTGTTGAGCCAGGATGGGCTGCAGACTACCACGTCTCCTCTGATACATATGGAGACACCAGCCACTTTCTTTCACCTGACAGTGAGGAGTTTCACCGGGGGGAAGTAGCACATGGGAGGATCACGCTATTCCTTCCAGTCCCCCCCCCCCCAAAAAAAAACAGGCATCCCAACCAACCAGAGGAGGCACTAGTGCAGCAACCAGGACACATACTCAGATTCGGCTTCCCATTCGTAGACACGGCCACTTGTATCTGTAGGGACACCCAACCAAGCCGGAGGTAACATGGGGATTTGAACCAGGATCCCCATGTTAGTAGGCAAAGGGATAGACCGCTACACCACCCAGACACCCGAAGCTACTTTATTTTGGTTGTGAAGCTTAATTTAGAATCACCTGCCCTGGACATTAACTCACCCATGCTCGAGCCATAGAGCTGATTAAGGGCACTATGAAACAATATGCTTGCAGTCAGATGGACACATAGACCACATAAACCATAGGTCAAGAGTAGGACATACACACGTCTCTGTCTGCAGAGGGAGGACACAGGGTCAGGCTTGCCATCAGAATAAACCCCACTCAGTCAGTCTTCAAAGAGCACTTTTGCTTCTGTCCAGCTCTTTCCTTGAGTTGGTGTGCAAATCTGGTAAGGGAGTCACACTCCCACAACTGTAGGCCATGGTCCACAGCTCCACACCCCAACCTCTGCTCTGCACAGTGTCTACTGCCAACCACTCCGCTCTCCCTTGCTACAGCAACTGATCACTTTGGCTCCTCTCTCTCCTGTCTCTTTGTAATGACCTTCCTACTCAAGCCAGGACAGCAGAGTTACACTTCACTTTCCACTGTAAACTAAACTCACCTCTGATGAGCTGAAACTCAAGATACACATTACATTCCCTCTCCCATATCACTGTCACCTATCAACTCAATTATATTATTTTCTTACATTGAAAAATAAACCTTTTTTTTTACCATCACTATGATCAGATGTTATTGATGTGGCAGCTTCATATACATCTGTGTAATGCAAAATGCTTCACAGAAAATAACAAAAAAGAAATTAGAAAAAAAATGTAATAAAAATATTGAATTGACGAGTAAAGTGAATGAGGTAAAAATAAAATGAACTACAATGAATAAAATAATATAAAATAAATAAATCAATTCAACTGAAAAACTAAAACAATTACCCAGGTGTGTCTTGATGCATGCTCAATAATCCAAGAAAGGAAATCCCAGAAAGTTAGACCAGTTCATCTGGATGCAGCGTTTAGTGGGAGAAACGTTTCATCACTCATCTAATGCCCCTTTCCCACCGCACGGTACCAGCTCGACTCAACTCAACTGTGTGTATATTTATTTATATTTACGTAAATATAAATAAAATCTAATCTATAAATATAATCTTATAAAATAAATAAAAATATTTAAGTTTAAATATAAATAAAGTATAAATGAAAAACAAAATATAAATAACATTTATTTATATTTCTTTAAATATAATTAAATCTGACCACTGATTGGTCAGAGAGAAATTGAACAGCTCTGTTTATAACCAGGAAATGCCAAAGTGAGTGTTATGAAACTTGTATTAAAGTTGACAAGCTACCCATGTAAATATATATATATATATATACACTACCGTTCAAAAGTTTGGGATCACCCAAACAATTTCGTGTTTTCCATGAAAAGTCACACTTATTCACCACCATATGTTGTGAAATGAATAGAAAATAGAGTCAAGACATTGACAAGGTTAGAAATAATGATTTGTATTTGAAATAAGATTTTTTTTACATCAAACTTTGCTTTCGTCAAAGAATCCTCCATTTGCAGCAATTACAGCATTGCAGACCTTTGGCATTCTAGCTGTTAATTTGTTGAGGTAATGTGGAGAAATTGCACCCCACGCTTCCAGAAGCAGCTCCCACAAGTTGGATTGGTTGGATGGGCACTTCTTTGAGCAGATTGAGTTTCTGGAGCATCACATTTGTGGGGTCAATTAAACGCTCAAAATGGCCAGAAAAAGAGAACTTTCATCTGAAACTCGACAGTCTATTCTTGTTCTTAGAAATGAAGGCTATTCCATGCGAGAAATTGCTAAGAAATTGAAGATTTCCTACACCGGTGTGTACTACTCCCTTCAGAGGACAGCACAAACAGGCTCTAACAGGTACTATTTAATGAAGATGCCAGTTGGGGACCTGTGAGGCGTCTGTTTCTCAAACTAGAGACTCTAATGTACTTATCTTCTTGCTCAGTTGTGCAACGCGGCCTCCCACTTCTTTTTCTACTCTGGTTAGAGCCTGTTTGTGCTGTCCTCTGAAGGGAGTAGTACACACTGGTGTAGGAAATCTTCAATTTCTTAGCAATTTCTCGCATGGAATAGCCTTCATTTCTAAGAACAAGAATAGACTGTCGAGTTTCAGATGAAAGTTCTCTTTTTCTGGCCATTTTGAGCGTTTAATTGACCCCACAAATGTGATGCTCCAGAAACTCAATCTGCTCAAAGAAGTGCCCATCCAACCAATCCAACTTGTGGGAGCTGCTTCTGGAAGCGTGGGGTGCAATTTCTCCACATTACCTCAACAAATTAACAGCTAGAATGCCAAAGGTCTGCAATGCTGTAATTGCTGCAAATGGAGGATTCTTTGACGAAAGCAAAGTTTGATGTAAAAAAAATCTTATTTCAAATACAAATCATTATTTCTAACCTTGTCAATGTCTTGACTCTATTTTCTATTCATTTCACAACATATGGTGGTGAATAAGTGTGACTTTTCATGGAAAACACGAAATTGTTTGGGTGATCCCAAACTTTTGAACGGTAGTGTATATATATATATATATATATATATATATATATATATATATATATATATATATATATATATATATATTGTCAGCGAATCTCTCAGTTACATTAATATTGTTCATTTGAAGCACACATTTGGAGTTGGTCATGTTGCTTTTTTTTTTTTTTGTAAATAAAACACTCGTGTGGGGCACTTGTGTAGAGTCGAGTTGAGCCAGTACCATGCAGTGGAAAAGGGGGATAAGTGACCTCTTCAGTCTCAACTGACTGCAGGTATCCCACACTTATAAACAATACAGCTGCATAACGACAACCACCAATGATCGGTCTCATATGCAAATTGCTGTGACCATTAACTAGAGTTACACTAGTCATGTGTACTATCCACAGAGGATTGGGGAATAGCTGCAATCGCATCATTGTGAGATGGACACAGATGTACTCTCACTCAATACTCTTACTGTTTCTTCAGTCCACATACTTCACATACAGGGGGCAGTACTATAGGCAGAAGCATGGGTGTGCTATGGGTTCCCCAGTTTCACCTATTGTGGCCAACTTACATATGGAGGAAGTGGAAAAGAGGTCTCTAATGCCCTATCCAGGTACACCACTGAGCCATTGGTTCAGATATGTGGACAACCACATCAAGTTCACCAGGGAGGATGTGAAAAATGACCAGTTAGCCTTCTTAGGCTGTAAAATTGCAATTGGTGATGGGGGACATTTGACTGTTGATGTTTACTGTATACCAACACATACTGATCAGTGCTTAAGGTTTGACTCTCATTATCCACTGGAGCACAAACTAGGAGTCATCAGGATGCTGTAGCAGGGAGCTGACAACGTCCCCACCGACCCAGCAGCCGGGGAAGGGGAGAAATTCCACATTAAACAGGCCCTGGTTAAGTGTGGTTATCCTAACTGGGCATTTGTCAAAGCCAGGAAGACGCCAAAACACTGCACCAGATGATTGAAGAGAGGACAAGGACAACAGCTGCCTTAGCGTAAACCAGTGGTGATTCTGAGTGTCAAAACAGTTGAGATGTGGATTTTCCAAACATTGCATCTCAGTTGCTTTTAAACCCCAGAACGTGCTGGGGTTTAAAGGACACATACCCACATCCAGCTTCCCATCCGCAGACACAGCCAATTGTGTTCGCAGGGCCACCCAACCTAGCCGGGGGCAACACGGGGATTCAAGCCAACGATCCCCATGCTGGCGGACAACGGAATAGACCGCCATGCCACTTGGACTCCTCTTCTTCTTGTTTTGAACAAGTCCAGTTCTTGAGCTGAAGCACCAGTCCAGTCACAGCTTACAGTATTTCCAAAGGACAGTCAGGGGGACAGGTGAAGAAACTTTAAGGCCTTGTGCTTGTGGTACTCCCGTCACAAGTGGACTGAATACTGTCAGTACAGGGACAATGTTTATTGTTATGCTTGCAGGCACTTCGGTCCTTCTTTCCAAACGCTGAATCACTTTTCACTGGAAAAAGGCTGCGTTCAAAGATGGAGGCTCTGCTTCCCCTGCCAAGTCTGAAGCACACACCAATGCTTTGTTAGCATGGAACATTTCTGAGGAAGAAGAGGAAAAAATACAAGACATCTTTGATGAATAAACTGTCACAAGAGCACAAAAACACCATTGCAGCTCATCACCTGTTATTCCGCCTGTATATCATCAGTCCTTGTGTATATATCTGAAGAGAGTTGTGTTGTAGTGTTGTTAACTAAGTACACTGAGAGGGTCATTGTGATGAGAACTACAGTGCTTATTAATCGCGACTCCCTTGCCTGTCGTTTATGCACATGACAGTCATGAAACCGGAGTTGAAGTCCATGTATGTGCAAACCTACATGGCCAATAAACATGGTTCTGGTTCTGATTCTGATTCAACTGTAGAACATCTCATAATACCCAGAGATTGATGACAATGTTACAGCTTACAGAGCACTTCTGATGGCCATGTGTCATCAGGTGGTAAAGAGATGTAAAAATCACCGGACCGGTGGCGTCTAATGTGTTAAAATCACCAGCACCACGGAAAGTCAACTAGGATCCTTTCTCGTGTTGGACACATACGTTCCCTGGTTCAACAACATCATGCGGCCTCCGTAGCCAAATGCCTCCACCTATCACCTATCTAATACAAGCGTAAAATGATAAAAATAATAATTAAAAAAAACAGCATACAATGGGTGGTAGTTAATGTTGTTTTCTAGTTTAGAACATTTTATTTTATCGTTATTTTTAATGTCATTTGACTGAACTTATTACAGTGCCTTAGTTATGATCATGTTGTTCTCTAAAAACACTGACTTGTGTGTGACATAACTGTCATTTTCATGTGATGGGGTGGTTCAGAAGGGAGGCCAGAGCTTCAGCTGTGGCAGAAAGATTGTTCCCTTTACTTTACATTATTACACACACAACTATATTACACTTTTTATAAATGTTCCCTTAATAATAATAATAATAATAATAATAATAATAATGGGCGTCACGATGGTGCAGTGGTTAGCGCGGTCTTCTCACAGTAAGAAGGTCCTGGGTTCGAGCCCCGGGGTAGTCCAACCTAGGGAGTCGTCCCGGGTCATCCTCTGTGTGGAGTTTGCATATTCCCCCCGTGTCTGTGTGGGTTTCCTCCGGGTGCTCCGGTTTCCTCCGACAGTCCAAAGACATGTAGATCAGGTGAATCGACCGTACTAAATTTTCCCTATAGGTGTGTGTGTGTGTGTGTGTGTGGGGGGGGGGGCCCTGTGATGGCCTGGCGGCCTGTCCAGGGTGTCTCCCCGCCTGCCACCCAGTGACTGCTGGGATAGGCTCCAGCATCCACGCGACCCTGAGAACAGGAAATAAGCGGTTTGGATAATGGATGGATGGATGGTAATAACAATTAAAAATGAGGATGATGATGATGATGATAATGATTGTTTCGACCACTCCCCCCTCACCGGAATGACGTAATATGATATGACAATGCTCACCCGTGGTTAACATGACTTTTTGCTTTATTGTGATTTTTGTATATCAAACTGTTGCTACGGTTACTGCAACGGATGCTGCTATGGCTGAAACCACATAGCCTTCATGTTGTTTGAATCACTGTCTCTGTGTTGTGTAGTTATCTGAGCTGTTATCTTATTTGTGTTATTTTATGTAACTGTTTGATGAGGTTCTTTCCATATAAAAAACAACAACATAGTTTTAGGGTGTCGTGACATATTCCTTCTTCTTCTTTGAATTTCTAAGCACACGGGGGGCAGCTCAGACAAGCCATGAGGGGGCCGAACACACATGTGGAACCTATAATGAAAGAAATACATACAGGCCTAAAGCTCCTTACATACACGTGGGAGCGTTACACAGCTGGATGTGAGTGTTTGGCTGAGATGTCAGGATGACCCGTGTGTTTGTGTTGTAGCAGCCAGGACCGTTTCATGTTGTGAACTTCCCTATCGCGGGACCTTGTGTGAATGAATGTAAACAGGGCTCTCAGGGCCGCAGCTTGTTTGCCATTCTCTGTGTGAACCTTAGTGGTAAGAATGGAAGCATAGCTGCGGGTTACTGTCGGGTCTGATGTGATGAAAATGCATCGCAGGGTGTCGTGTTGAGATCTGGTTAGAATCAAGTGCAGCTGGACTTGGTATATATCCGTGAAGACGTTTCGCCTCTCATCCAAGAGGCTTCCTGTTGCACTTGATTCAACTCCTTTGGATAACCATGACCTGGATGAATGAGAACATTCACAGACGTCTGGTTAGAACTTGACTTGACTCCATACCGTCATTACATTTTGCTTAATAAAGTAATGTCCGGGTAGTCCAGACCACAGGCGACTGCGCTATCCAGTCAACTAAAAGGGTCCAACCAGTTAGCCACGGGCTAGTCGTTACACTACCCCCCCCCCACCCCTTCATGAAGCGAGTCCCTGTGCTCAGTGGAGTAATTTTCACTTGAATATTGGGGGGGGCACATTTAGTGGGGGGTCAAGGGGTCCTCCCCCTGGAAATTTTGAGCGTCACACATTTAATTTTCTTCATTCTGGTGAATTTGTATGCACCAATTTGCTCTTTTTCTACATTAATTTATTGTGGAAATGTCTTATGTATGTAAAAGAAAAACAACTTTGAGATAGGCTAGCCTATCGGATATCTTCTGTTACTTTCCTCTTGCTCATGTTGACTCTGTGAATGAAAGTAGCAGATGCATTTGAACTAATACAATACCCTTGGCACAAATTGGTTTGTAGATGTACGTACCTATTATGTTATCTTATGTGCCCGAAATTATCAGTTCAAGTTCATTTAAGCTAACATAAACGTCTAGGGGCTATTGTTAGCAAGCGCAATAGCAAGCGCTAGCTAGCTAGCTAGCTAGCTAGTTCATGAGGGGGTCTGAACTGATAACCCCAAACACAAGTTATAAACTAGATAAGGCTATAATTCATCCGGAAATACGTAACAAAATCTAACTCAGAAACCCCAAAGGTAAGAAAGGGTGGTGTACTGGGATAGACAAGCAAGTTGGCTAGCTACGTTACTTACACTTGCTTACACGATCATTCATGCTCCGGTCTCCTGGGTGTCAGGAGCAA
This sequence comes from Lampris incognitus, assembly GCF_029633865.1. Lineage (NCBI taxonomy): Eukaryota > Metazoa > Chordata > Actinopteri > Lampriformes > Lampridae > Lampris > Lampris incognitus. The sequence continues at coordinate 26,104,691 of NC_079222.1, forward strand.
CTGCAAGACAGCAGCGAGGTCGGCAATCCCAGTGGCAAGGTTAAAATGGTATTGTCCAAGCATAGGGGTGTATGAAATCGTTGGAAAACAAGTATGAAGGACATTTTAAGTAGTTTGACTGTCTGTGTTGTTATTTTTACCTTTTTTGGCGAGGGAGTTAACATTATCATTCATGATATATTTTTTGGGGGGGACAAATTCACCTCTTCTAAATATTGAGGGGGACATGTCCCCCCTGACCCCCCATAAATTGCGCCTGTACCCGCGCTTCAGCATATCAGCTCCCTCGCGCCTCTGGGCACGCGCGCTTCTGATGGCCTCCTGGTCTCACCATCCCACTTTGACACCAATGTAGCGAATTCAGAGGGCAGCCGGGAATCGAACCCGGGTAGCCCAGACCACGGGCGACCGTGCTAACCAGTCAGCCAACCTAAGTAACCCAGACCACGAGCGCGCGGTAGCCCGTGGTCTGGGCTACCCGGGTTCGATTCCCGGCTGCGGCGGTTTCCCGGCTGCCCCCTGAATTCACTACATATGTAAGGGGAAATTACATTCATTGTTCAAATGCCAAAATTCATATGCATCGTGGTGTCAAATACAAATGAATCCCTAGCACTCTATGAGTCCAGCCTCCCCACGCAGTCCATCTGCCACGAAACCCTTACTGGACAGGGTAAGACTCAAAACCTGCATAATCCCCAGGTGATGATTACCCTGAGGGTCCAGTGTCAACATCAGCAGCAGCGGAAGCCCTCTTAGCAAAACAGACCACATTGGCCACGCCAGATCTATCACACACACACACACACACACACACACACACACACACACACACACACACACACACACACACACACACACACACACACACACACACACACACACACACACACACACAATGGACAGGACGCAGTAGAGAGACAGCTGTCTTGTCGGCCTGTATCTAATACAGACAGGCGGTGGATGAAGAAACGATTGGATGCAGTGAGATATCATTCATCTCATGGAGAGACGAGAAGGTCAAGACGAGGGTGAAGCCACTCCATACCGGGGCCGCAGTGTGACCCCATGTCGGGGGAGGGGCGATTGGTCAAGTAAAAAGCAGTCTGATTGTGTTACAGCAGGATCATATTAAATGAAATAGGAGATCCAGAACTTTTCAAAAAGCTTCTCTTCAAAGTGCGACCACAAGTGTGATTTATGATTTCTAAAGGCATTCTAAAGGAGTCGGAGTCATATTCTTGCACATCAACGCTGCTTTTTTTTATTTTTTCTGTCAATTTTTTTCTGTCTACACATACATTTGATGGGTTTCACATACAGTCGACCTCATGTGGGTTCACTGCATAAACATGGTCTTGCACACACACACACACGCACAAAGTGTCATTCCAGACCTATTTACACAGACAACTTTAGATCTTTGTGAAGGTGCCCTGGGGCTCTGGGGGCAGATTTAGGTTTGCTCAAGAATCCATAACCCCCTACCCATCCCTCCGATCCTGTGCCCCCCCCCCCCCAGTGAAGGCTCAGTTTTAGGGTCTAAGTCCAGCCTGGTCCCTCAGGACTATCTGTCTCCCCTCCCTGCTCTGCTTGGTTCAAGACAGTTTACAGTCTGAATCTGCGGTGTGACCGCCGGACTGTCAGCCCACCATCAAGACATTCCCACAGTGCATCATGTAGACGGCAGCCATTATCTACAGCTCACCATGACACTGCAGCCTAATAGAACAATGGAGGTGCACGTGCACGGATATCACAAATAATCCCAGTGGCCATTTAAAACCTCTGCCTTCGTGGCTTTAGTTTATGTTTATTTTTCCTTATTTACTTATTTTTTTAAATTATCTTTTTCCTTTGGATTTTTCCTCCTTCCCCCTCCTCCCCAATTCTATCCGGCCAATTACCCCACTCTTCCGAGCCGTCCCGATCTCTGCTCCACCTCCTCTGCCGATCCAGGGGAGGGCTGCAGACTACCACGTCTCCTCCGATACATGTGGCGTCGCCAGCCGCTTCTTTGCACCTGACAGTGAGGAGTTTCACCAGGGGAACATAACGCGTGGGAGGATCATGCTGTTCCCCCCAGTTCCCCCTCCCGCAGACACGGCCAATTGTGTCTGTAGGGACGCCCTACCAAGCTGGAGGTAACACAGGGATTCGAACCAGCGATCCCTGCGTTGGTAGGCAACGGAATGGACCACTACGCTACTGCTACACTCCAGCTGGACACATCATAATCAATCATTCTTGGATGCTTTAGCCAAACCCCATCCATCCACACCATGATGACATAAGGCCCGAGGTTGCCTCGTGAAGGCTGAGACCGGCAACCCCGTCGCCGGCCCATCAACATGTGGAGGGGTGCGAGGGAACTTGCCTCTTCCTTCTCCGAGCCTGTCAGCAGTGACTGAGGGTCTCCGGCTCGTGATTGATGACCAGCATTCAGCCTTGAGTTGAATGTTTTTTGACATCAACACTTGCTGGCTGTCTGAGCCGGGAGTGTTCCCCCCTTTATTTAGTTTACATTATTCTTATTATTACTTCTCTCTGACCCAGCTGCTGCTCTTGCTGCAGAACGTGTGTGTGTGTGTGTGTGTGTGTGTGTGTGTGTGTGTGTGTGTGTGTGTGTGTGTGTGTGTGTGTGTGTGTGTGTGTGTGTGTGTGTGTGTGTGTGTGTGCGCTTGTCCATAAACACGGAGGGTTTTTTTTCCATGCTCTCAGTTGTGCAGGTATGTGTAATGAAATCTTGGTTCTGGTTTTAAAAACCCTGGCGTTCCCATCATTTTCACATTTGAGCTTGTTCTGCGTCTTCGCCCTGCTCCCCTCGGCATCTTGCAGTTCCTTGTACATCAACACCAAGCCAAGTCTCACCCACAAGTGTTAAGAAGCAGGGACTACTTAGCCTCTCCATTCAGCAAAGGGCCCTTTATCACAGGCAAACGGCTTGAGCGCGGATAGCTCAAGAGGTTTACAACACCGTCAGTTCTGTGCGTTCCTGGAGGAAATAGATGCAACATATGCAGATGTGTTGTGCTTCACAGAAGTGCGCTGGTGGAGCAGGGGCAGTGTCCTGAACAGGTCTTTTGAGTTGAGGGAGGCGATCAAAAGTATTCATGAAAGAAGGCAGGCGACATGTTCCTGAGCTGGATGATCCCAGATGGCTCATGGATTTAGCTTTCTTAGTTGATATTACACAGGCACTTAACACTCTTCATTTAAAACTGCAGGGGCCAGGCCAACTGGTCACTGCAGCATTTGATAGGGTGGAAGCCTTCTCTGTGAAACTCAGACTATGCCAGTCAATTATTGATGATGGTGCCAGAGTCAATGCTGATGAGTATGTGATGCAGCAGGAGTCTGAGCATCGATTTTCTGATTTTAAGACTCAAAGCACCCCTCCCCAGTTATCTGCAGACCCCTTCTGCTTTTACGTGGACCGTGCTCCAAGCACATTTCAAATGGAGCTCAGACTTGCAGTGCAACACCGAGCTCAAGGCAACGTTCAGAGAGGCACAAGGAAAGCAGGAGATGCTTGGACAGTTTCTCAGAGAGCTTCCCAAAACATTCCCACAGGTGTCCAAACTCCTCAGGCAGGTCATGTGTCTTTTCAGCAGCACTTATCTGTGTGAGAACCTGTTCTCAAGTATTACTTAAATAAATCAAAGCTTAGATCCAGACTGACCAGTGAACATCTCCAGGCTGTCCTCAGGGTGTCCACTGCCCTGTCCCTGAAAGCAAACGTGCCTCACCTGTGTCAGCAGAAGAAGTGCCAGGTTTCTGGCAAGAAGTAGGCTACCTATGTAGGCCTAGGCCAGGCTACACTATGTGCATAGTTACCTATTCATGTGAAAACTCTGCAAAATGGAAAATAATAATAAAAAACCGATGTGAAGGTTATATAGTCGAACAGTTTTTTTTGTTCATCTCTACTGCACCGGACTTCCTCCATAAGACCACCTGTCAAGTGGCCCCCAGGTAATCTGAGTTTGAGACCCCCGCTCTAATATGATTACTGTACAGCCCTCAATGCCGGTTGGTAACATTGGAATTATATGTTAATTGCTGACTCTCTTTTTAGTAACTTAGGAAAAAAGTGCTAGATAAAGGAGTAACTGTAATGTAAATGTAAGAAAACTAAACACACACACACACACACACACACACACACACACAATATGACAGACTCACAAAAAAGACAAATGTGCAATCATACAAGACTGTTTTCTCATAAGCATAGGTGTGTGTGTGCGCGTGTGTGTGTGTGTGCGTGTGTGTGTGTGTGTGTGTGTGTGTGTGTGTGTGTGTGTGTGTGTGTGTGTGTGTGCGTGTGTCATTCCTGCAACCCTACCACACAGATAGACGTGTGACTGCATGTGTGACTTCAGTATGGCGTCAGCGTTCATGCAGTCAGAGGGTGTAGCCGGTTGGAGTAGCAGACTGTGCATATTTCCAGCCAAGTCATTTGCACATGTTCATAGCGCTTAAACCTATAGTTTAGCCTTCGCTCTGAATTAGCGATGTTAGCTAGTTCCTTCTTGCCATTCTATTAATTTCTGTAGTGTATGTAGCCACTGGGGTTAATTTATTGTAAATTCAAAACAAATACAGGGAAGGGGTAATAATATATTATGATATAATGTTGTATTAATATATTAACATAAACACACCTGACTGGTGAGAGTTGCACGTGCGTACGCTTGTAGATCTGTGTGGTAGGGTTGCAGAAATCACATGTACAACGGCACATGCACACACACACACACACACACACACACACACACACACACACACACACACACACACACACACACACGCACACACACACACATGCACCTAATGCACCCAGGATGTGCAGTAGAAGGCCCAGATGAGCCTTTTTTAAATTTCTAAATAACATGTATTGAGGGGACTTGGCTACAGTAATGAGAGCGACTAAAGCTTCCTTTGTGCTGATTTGCTCCCAGTGCTGTATTAAAGCATCCATATACCACAATCTATACATGGCAGCAAATAAATACACATGCCAAAACACAAGCTTTAGCTAGCAAAGTATATGGTTAGCATGAACATATTTCATTCTGTGAACCAACACATCCAGAGGCCCCAATATTTCTACCTGGCATGCCAGACGTAGTGTATGTATGTGTGTGTGTGTGTGTGTGTGTGTGAGAGTGTTCACGTATGCCCTGCCTCCGGCTCCACATGTGTAGCTAGGTAGAGCTAATTAACAGCTGTGTCTGCCCCGAACACCTGCAACAACAATCCAGGCTGCAGCACGATAGCTAGCTGCTACTCCCTCTCTCTGCCTTGTGTGTGTGTGTGTGTGTGTGTGTGTGTGTGTGTGTGTGTGTGTGTGTGTGTGTGTGTGTGTGTGTGTGTGTGTGTGTGTGTGTGTGTGTGTACACATATTCCTGGGAGTTTACCAGTGCACACAGATAAAACCAGCACTGCCACTCCATTTACTCCTCCATCTCTCATTACACTTTGTTTAAATGTGTTTAGATATCCATATATGATGTCTTCATGATAGCCATATGGAGTGTGTGCGTTTTTGTGCAACAATCATGCGTGTTATATATAATCATAAGGGTAACCATTTTGACTGTGGTGTTCATGACTGTCATGACTCCACATGACAAAAGAATCACTGATTATTATTATTATTATTATTATTATTATTATTATTCATTATTGGGTGAGTTTCAATGGCTTCATTAGTGTATGAATGTGTGTGTGAATAAGTGAATGTGAGGCAATGTAAAAAAATAGCTTTGAGTGGTCGGTAGACTAGAAAAGCACTATAAAAAATGCAGTCCACTCTCCATTTGCCATTATTATTAATAAATAATATAATTCAATATTATTTGTTTATAATAATAATATTATTTATTGTTTAATGATATATCAATTGTTAGTTAATATATAATATCATGTATTATTTAAATTAGTTAATTAAATCTATTAATATTATTCTTTATTATTATTATTATTATTATTATTATTATTATTATCATTTCTTTCAGGTTTCCTGTTTTACATCCTGTAGAACCAAGTCCAAACTATGGACCTGAGGCACTATAGGGCAGATGTCAATTGATTGACAGTACTCGTCGTAATATGTGGGCTGTTTTGAGTAGGGTGAGCTTCTGGACTGCACAGATGTTAATGTTGCCTGGGATACGGCTGGTGAACTTTTCCATTACCTTCTTCATGAGTCCTAGAGCTCCGATGACCACTGTTGTTGTTTGGGTCTCCATTCCCCACATCCTGTTGGTTTCCATCTCCAGGTCTTTGTACTTGGTCAGCTTCTCTGTGACTTTCACTGAGGTGCTTTTTTCGGATGGTATTGCCATGTCGATGAGCATGCACCTCTTTTGCTTCCTGTCCTTGATAACGATGCCGGACTTGTTGGCTTTTATCTCTCTGTCAGTGTGGATGGACATGTCCCAGAGGGTGGTGACGTCATTGTTCTCAGTGACCTTTTCTGGCTGATGTTCGTACCACTTCTCATTCGTCTTGGTCTTGTAACTCCTGCAGATCTTCCGGTGCAGGTATGCTGCTGCCTTGTTGTGCCTGTACATGTACTCGGTCTTTGCCAGTTCCCGGCAGCCTGACACAATGTGGTCGATGGTTTCTTAGAACATGCAACAGATTCTGCATTTTGGGTCTTTTCCATCTTTGATGATGCGATGGTGATAGTATGTGGTTGCCAGACTCTGGTCTTGTGCAGCGATTATCAGGCCCTCCATCTCTGCTTTCAGCCCCTGTGCTCCTCAGCCACTGGTGTGTCTTTTGTTGGTCCACGTCTGCATCTATAATAATAATAATAATAATAATAATAATAATATCCATACATTCCATTCATTATCCAAACCACTTATCCTGCTCTCAGGGTCGCGGGGATGCTGGAGCCTATCCCAGCAGTCACTGGGCGGCAGGCGGGGAGCAGGCCATCACAGGACAAAAAAAAAGAAAAAAGAATATAGGCTACCAAAAGTGAAACGAGATCATTGTCACATTTATAATGGTTGCTCACACGCTCACCCCCTCTTCCACCCATATTTATCTACATGTGTCCCAATAAGTATGATTGGAAGAAAAGAAAATAACTGTTAAGATTATGGAAGATATGCATGGCACGCTAGGCCTACAAATCTACTAATGAAAATATTATACTTCAGTTTCAAACATGTTGAATTAACCCTCCTATCATCTTTGGGGTCAATTTGACTTCATTCAACGCCCATTTAACGTCTCTAAATAAATGATTGACATGACTTTTCTTAATTTAATGGGGCAAACATAAAATTAACATGATGATATGTTTCAATGTCCTGTACACATTTTATACACATCGGTGTTCTTTGGGGTCAGTTTGACCCCAGGCTGTTTCAGCATGTATTATTATTATTGTTATTATTATTATTGAAGAATTCCCATTATTATTAGCCAGACGGTTTAGGTTATGACCTACATTTTGACATCCTCCCTCAGCCCACTCTGGGGTGCTTGTTCCAGGATGCTATTGAGTCTATAATGATCAGATTAGTGTTGCGCTGATAGGAGATGCTCATCAGAGGTGGACCCATGATACGATCTATGCAAACCCAGCCTTCCCTCTAGCCTCACTGGGGTGTCCTTCTCCTCCCCGTTCTCCTCCTCCTCCTCCTCCTCTATCCGTGGGATCAAATGCAAAGCTCTACTGTCAGCACATGCCTGTGCAGACAGCCTCACAGGTACGGCTCCGTGACCTCTGTCCTCTCCCTTGTCTATGAAAAAGGCACATATGAGGCCCATTTGAAACCTGTCATCAGTAACAGGGGGCTGAGCAAAATGAATAACACGAAGAACACAGAAATTGATTTCATCTGTTTCTAAATCTCTACACAGAGTCCGCATGGCATTTGCTGTCAGACTCGTTTAGCGGACGAGCGTTGGGGCTTGGTTGCAAATTCACTGCGAGGTACGGCGAAGAACGCAGAGGACTGTATGTGGTTGTTTTCACATCCTTCAAAGGACGAAGTCAGAGTCGTTTTGCTGATGTGTTTTGAGTTTGTTGAAATCCGGTGGAACGGCACTCTGTACGATACAAATCCGAGGGATTTCTGGACAGTCAAATCCCTGCGTGGTGCAGACACATCCACGGAAAGTGGATCTGGGAACAGGGAGCGGGGTCACAGCTGGGTGCACTGCCGAGCCATCACGGAGGAGAGTGTTCAAACGTGTAATTTACACTTCCAGTGACACAGGTGGTGTACACTGTGCTGCTGGGTGGTCTCAACAATCGTACAGCGGACGGACCCGCCTTCTTTTAATTAGCCGCTGGGTTATAGCACATAATCATGGACCGCCATCCTCCATGCTGCTGTACCTGCCTGCCAGAGCTGCAGGCAGCATGTAGATATATATGCGTGTGTGTGTGTGTGTGTGTGTGTGTGTGTGTGTGTGTATATATATATATGTGTGTGTGTGTGTGTGTGTGTGTGTGTGTGTGTGTGTGTGTGTGTGTATGTGTATATATATATGTGTGTGTGTGTGTGTATATATATATGTGTGTGTGTGTGTGTGTGTATGTGTATATATATATGTGTGTGTGTGTATATATATATATGTGTGTGTGTGTGTGTGTGTGTATATATATATATGTGTGTGTGTGTGTGTGTGTGTATATATCTGTGTATGTATATATATATATACATATATATATCTGTGTGTATGTATATATATATATCTGTGTATATATATATATATCTATATATATATATATATATCTGTGTGTATATATATATATATATATCTGTGTATATATATATATATATATATATATGTGTGTGTGTGTGTATATATATATGTGTGTGTGTGTGTGTGTGTGTGTGTGTGTGTGTGTATGCACTCAGTGTATGAGTTTACATGGGCACTGAGTGCATATGTGTCCATACCAAATAGTCTCATGTTAACCACATCTTAAACAACATGATAAGGATATTTGTTTCTTTTCTGAAACATTCTTCAATAACTTCTGCAATTTTTTCCATTCCTCATACACACACACACATTTACCCCCCCCCCCCCGATGATTTAGATTCTGTGAATCTGATGTTACTGACCATGTTGGTCTTTGTATTGTAATTTTCTTGTGATTTTTATTAAAGTATTGTTGGAAGTCTAGTCTCTCTCTCCCCCCCCCCTCTCTCGCACTCTCTCTGTCTAAGCAGAAAGAAGAAAATCGACGACTCAGTACACACTGATGTAAAACTGCTGTGTACTAGGACGTTTACAGGATGGTGAAAGCCAGGATGATGATGTATTGTAGTTATTACAGAGAAATGAAAGATAGCGAGCGAGTCACCGCTGTCCGGGCTCATGAGGACGTGTAAAAGACAACCAACTTGTTTTGTTCTGGAGAGCTGATGTGACTTATGTGTCTTTTCAAGTATTTATGTATTTGTTTGTGTTTTGAATATGGTTGTATTTTAAAAATAAAAGTTGCTTTTAAAAATCAAATCTCTCTCTCTCTCTCTCTCTCTCTCTCTCACACACACACACACACACACACACACACACTAACACACAGCTGTCTTTCATTCGCCAAGATCCAGCCACAGATGGAGATGCAGTGTGAACTCAAACACACAGATTCTTGACATTCTTTACGGGCGTGAGTTACCCTCCAGCCCAGACCAGCGCTCCATTACGGCCCTCTCCCCCTTCCCGACAGCAGGTCCCGGTTCCGGAGACCCCGGCAGCCCCTCCGGCACGCCGCCTACATCGGTCCTCTCTAGGAAACGCCGTCTGGTTCTCAGTCCCGGCCTGGGTCCCCGACCGAGCCGTTTCCAGACTGGCGCTGCGTCAGCGTGTTTGGCTGTTTATGGCGGGTCGTGTAGTGGCAAGTTCATTGCTTCATGTTGAAGGAATGCAAATTAAACAGCGAAGCGCAGCAGCTAACTGTGGAAATAAAGGAGCGGGAGCGGCCTATCGGAGGCCTTGTCCGAGCTGAACGCTGCTCCTTAACACAAGTGTTGACCTTTTAAAAAAAACATGGGGTTTCTCCTCACACCTCCCTGCTACAGTAGAGTAACAGCTCAAGTAAGTGAGATGAGGTAAACCTCCGGTTAAATGTGAAGTGAGGATGATCGTCAGCTGCAGAGGTGCCCACTTTCCAGGACCTCCGTCATGGTTGCCACCTCTTACCCTTGCTATCCCATTTATTTATTTATTTAGGGGGGGGGGGGGCTTTTTCACTTCTTTTTTTGTTCTCCTCCCCAATTGTATCTGGCCAATTACCCCACCCTTACGAGCCGTCCCAGTCGCTGCTCCACCCCCTCTGCCGATCCAGGGAGGGCTGCAGACTACCACATGCCTCCTCCCATACATGTGGCGTCGCCAGCCGCTTCTTTTCACCTGACAGTGAGGAGTTTCGCCAGGCGGACGTAGCACGTAGGAGGATCACGTTATTTCCCCCAGTCCCCCCCCCCCGAACAGGGGGGGGGGGGACTATTGCAGCGACCAGGACACATACCCACACCCGGCTTCCCACCCGCAGACACGGCCAATTGTGTCTGTAGGGACGCCCGACCAAGCCGGAGGTAACACAGGGATTCGAACCGGCGATCCCCGTGTTGGTAGGCAACAGAATAGACCGCTACGCTACCCAGACGCCCCTGCTATCACGTTTCTTGAGCTCACCCTCTCAGGAGTGGATATCAGACAGTAAAGATTAAAAGAAGCTGGCACAAGAATGCGTCTTCCCCCAAATGATGGCCCTCATCAATAACTGAACTGCAACCCCCCACCCCCCCATCCCATCCCATCCCATCCCATCCCATCCCATCCCATCCCTCTGTATTACACAGTCCAATGCACCGCCATTGACCTTTGACCTCATTGTTTGCAGTCAGCAATCTTACTTCCACTGCATCTTTACCACTTACATTCATAACACTCCATTCACACACACGTTCATACCCTGATGGCGGAGGCTGCCATGCGAGGTGCCAACCTGCTCATCAGGAGCAGTGAAGGGTTCAGTGTCTTGCTCAATGACACTTCGACACGCTCTCCGCAAGGGCCGGGGATCGAACCAGCGACATTCTGATTACTATATGACCCCCTTTACCTCCTGAGTCATGCTGCCCCTAACCATGCCACCCCTAGATGAAAGTAGAATTTGAAGTACTGATCTAAAATGTGTTTCATCCTTTCAGATTTAATCCATCATGTCCGTACGTGGTATGGGTACCGCCGTGTCCATACTGGTAGATCAAACAGGACTCGACTGGATTTGCATGGTTTATTTTTCCAGAGCCATTAACAGTCAACTTTGGATACACACCGCTGCCCAGGAGATCCCAGAACACACACACACACACACACACACACACACACACACACACACACACACACACACACACACACACACACACACACACACACAAACCTCTCAGTGACAGGATGTCACTTCTCTCTCGGGGTTGCTGAACTTTTAGGCAACAATGCCACCGAGTTGAAGCTTGAAGCAATCTGCCTGCTTAGTTTTTAGTTTTTAGTTTTTTTTCTTAGAGAGACGAGAGAGGTGAAAGAAGCACATCTGCTTGTCAGTCTGGGGTTTGGGTCAAGATCGGCACCAACAGTCAAAGAAGTAGTGGGACCCAAAAAAGGGTAAAGGGAGAAGATTCCACCAAAGTGGAGCAAGATGAGCTTTTCAGTACTGTACATGCAAGCTGATACAAACGGGAGTAAGTATTTCAGAGGACAAATCACCCATAATACTGCACAGGCTTGTTACTAACATGGCTGCGTAGCATGACAAGCTCCACACCAAGCACCATACATTATTTCATTGTATTTAACAAGTAATCCCTCTAGTGTTTAAAAGATTTGAGAAAATATTTTTGAGGCTACAACTACCAAAACTACCTGGTTTCCATGTCGAGTACACAATGCATAGACTTTTTTATGTTTGTCCCTTGACTCTGTTGAAATCTAGATCACAGTGAAGCGGCAGGGCTACAGCTTTCTCCTCTCCCGCAGCATGCTGTACAGGCCTCTCCACGTGACCTACTGTTTACACCCCACGCTTCCTCCCTTCCTTCCTTCCTTCCTTCCTCCCTTCCTCCCTTCCTTCCTTCCTTCCTTCCTCCCTTCCTCCCTTCCTTCCTTCCTTCCTTCCTTCCTTCCTTCCTTCCTCCCTTCCTTCCTTCCTTCCTCCCTTCCTCCCTTCCTTCCTTCCTTCCGCCTGCGGTGGCGCTCGACGGTCCTGTTCAGCCCGCTGGCTCCCTCCGCTGGCCTCATCTGTTACTGGCCCTCTCGCCGGGAGTTTCCCCCATACAGACTATTATTAGGCACCGCACCTCTCACCCACACGACGGTATCTGATAGTAGAAACAACAATAACCAAATACCTGGAGCAGATATCTGCAACTTGCGTCCTATTTGACGCACTCCCGTTGGTTTGAACTCTGCTTTGACACCAAGCCATTTTGGCCTCTTGGATGTGAGATCGCTGGGTAACAAGGCCTGAATGATGTTATTGTTATTAATAATCTGGACTTTTTTTATGAATACTGAGACATGGCTGTCCCCAGGGGACGCTGTTCCCCTGATTGAGGCTAGCCCCCCTGATTTTAAATATTTTCATATTCCCAGGCCCTCTGGTAGAGGGGGTGGCCTAGCTGTTCTTAAGTGCCATCCTGTTACTTTTGGTAATTTTATCTCATTTGAGGTTTTATGTTTTTTTTCACTAGCCCTCGCCCTTTATTCTGCATCTTAATTATTAGGCCCCCTAATTCAGTTAGTTTTATCTCTGAGTTTTCTGACCTTTTATCTATTGCATGCCAACATATGACAGGGTGCTTATTCTTGGTGATTTTAATATTCATGTGTGTTGTCCTTCCCATTCCCTCAACTCACAATTTTACTTTTGGATCATATAGACTCTTTTGACGTCATTCAGTCTGTTAAAGGGACCACACATTCCAAAGGCCACATCTTAGACCAGGGTTGCCAACGGTGCCGTATTAGCCAGGATGTCTTTCATATTAGGCCAAATTGATTTGTCCCATACATACGTGACCTCCTTTGTCCCGTTTATTGATTGACTGGTATGCTACTCTAACCACTAGAGGCACTCTCACAGTTGCATCAAATCTGATACAACAGCAGTAGCAGCAATGCTGATCACGACGGGTGAGTGATCGCCTGTCATCATTCAATCACAGCCCCCCTCACGCGCATCAGTTGTACATGTACAGTAAATGCACCGACTCCTTCAAAAACAGAAAAAGTTCCGGCAATGTCTGGTGCTGTTCAGTTGGTTTGGCATGTGGAAATATGGATTAACCTGCAAATATGGATAAACCTGCAGAAAAGAAAAGACTGTGCGGGTACAATAAGCAATGGGAAGTAAAAAAAAAAAAAGAAAAAGACGTGGGTTAAGCCCGTCAGCGGTGGCTCAACGAAAGCCTTCTGTGCTTTATGTCACAGGGAATGTTCGGTTGGCCGTGGAGGTGAGAATGACCAGACTCAGCATGCTTCCTCAGAAATGCACAAGAAGGCCACACTGGCTAAAGGTGCAAGTAATATCGGTGCATTCTTCGCGGCATCTACTGTGGAAAATTACAAAATTGTGGCAAGTGAAGCCTTGTACATGTATCATACTGTTAAACATGGACTCAGCTACAACAGCACAGGTTGTCTTGTTAAGCTCAACGGTGCGTTGTTTCATGACTCAAATGTTGTGAAGAAGATGCACTTGGGAAGAACAAAGCTGCAACGATCACATTGGACCAAAGACTGTGCGGGATATTCTGGAGGAGCTCTCCCCGACTGAAGGGGAGCCTGTTTTACTCGGTTGCCACCGATGCCTCTAACAATGGAAATAGAAAAAATGTTTCCAGTGTGCGTGATATATTTCTGTGTCTGATGGACTGCAGTGCAAGTTACTTGAATTTCATGAAGACAGCGATGAAACTGCAAATGGTAAACATCAAGCTCTGATGAACTGTCTGGGAAAGTATGAACTGGATATTAAACACATCACAGCCTATGCAGCAGATAACGCCAATGTCAACTTTGGAAAACCAGTTATTGAGCAATGCCAACAGCTACATTCTGAAAGCTAATTGCCCGGCTTACATAGCTCATAACACCTGCAAGCACGCCTGTGATCAGCTGTCACTGGATACTGAGTCACTCGTCTTAAAGATCTACAGCCACTTCTCAGTATCTGCTCCCAGAAGAGAGGAACTGCGTGCTTTTTTTGCCTTAGTTGACATTTCGTGGCGCGTCATGTTTGCGCGCGATGGCTGGCTCGTCGTCCAGCTGTTGATCGTCTCCTGCAGAGCTGGCCAGCTCTTGCCTCGTACTTCAGGTCCCTTGGGGAGACCTGTCCTGTGGCACTGAAGAGGAATTTTGAGGACGAAGAAGACACTGGAGCTGTTCAGATTTATCTGTGCTTTTCCCACACAGTGTGGGGTGTGTTTTTGACACATGCGTTAGAAAGCTGGAGGAAACAACGCTCTGCATCACAGATGTTTACAAGGAGGAGGCAATATTCAAAGCGAGGATGCTTCAGCAGAAACAAGACAGCTTTTTTTTGGATACCAGACCAAGCAGCTGATGGATAAACAAGTGTCAGCGCAAAGATCAAAGCAGCAAAAGGACTTTCTGAAGGTCTATGACTCTGTCATTGCATACATTGACAAGTGGTTTGAGTTCCCATCAGAAAATGTAATGGTGAAACTGAAACCGATCGAGGAGCTCTCCTTCACTGACCTGGAGCAGATGGTGGTGGCTGCCCTCAAAATGACAGAGACGGTCAGTATGGACCAACTCTATGAAGAGTTTTGTGCTAGCAGCGAGGAAATGCAGAAAGCCAGACAGGACACCACAAATCCACCAATGAGAAGTGGGTGGCAGTTTTCCAAAATATAAGGAAAGCCAACTTGGGCAACATGTTCAGGATTGTCTCATTTGTCCTCAGTGTGACAGGCTCAAATACCTTTGTATAGAGGATTTTCTCTCTGATGACCATTAAATGGTCAGACTCAAGAAAGAGATGCAGCACAGAGCTGATCAAAAATTAACTTCAAATATCTGTGAACTGTGACTTGTCATGTAAGGACTTTTCTCCATCTGCACAAAAGCACAAAAGACTTCTTGAATCGGCCAAGAGCAGCAAAAGTTATCAATGGAAAAAGTAGACTTGGTGAGCAGAGGCATGCCCCTCTTTTCCTCTTTTGCATTTAAATTTTTTTTGTTTTGTTTTTTTTTGTTTGTTTTTTGTTTTTTTTGTGAGGGTCGAAGTTGTGATTTCCAACTTATATATAGTTTTAGTGAATAAGAATATAAAGCATTAATTTCCCACCACTGTTTGTGTTCACAGAGGGTGCACCTTCTGTGAGTCTCTGTTGTTCGATTCCTCTGCAAAACTACAGCATACAGAAGCTATTGTTACTTCTAGTTTGTCACTTGTAGGATTCACGAGAAGGGGATGACGTTAATTCTGTGATGCTTTTAATTCATCATCCTTTATTCCCCCTATATTCCCCCTCAATCCAGATGCACTATTAAAGTCATTCAATGATCAGTGCTTATCCATCCTCGACCAAATCGCACTGTTTAAAACTAGGAAACAAAAATCAAATAACCTGCCTTGGCTGAATGATCACACTCGTGCCCTTAGAAGATTCTGTAGAAAATCAGAACGACAATGGAAGGTCAACAAGTCTTAATTAGCAGATAATACTCTTAAAAACCAAATGTTAAATTACCAGAAAGTAGTTATGGAAGCAAGATCAGCGTACTTCTCTGAACTATCAAGAGTAACTACCATCCTAAAATTCTATTCAGAGAGAATATTAGGTCCCAAATCCAGCCAGGCTCTTGCATTCGTTTCATTCCCCATGTTAATTCTGCCTCTTTCACCCAGTTTCAACCAATTACAATTTCAGTGTTAGAGAGTACACTCTCCAATATGAACTCCTCCTCCTACATCTTAGACATCATTCCCACTAAGCTTCTCAAGGAGGTATTTTCAACTATCAGCCCCGTTATTCTGCAAATGCTTAATAATTATCTGGCCTCTGGTTCTTTTTCGGACAGTTTTAAGCCATTGCTGAAGAAATCTAATTGAGATCCCCTGTCCCTAAGTAACTACAGACCAATCTCCAAATTGTCTTTTCTATCTAAGGTTCTGGAAAGAGTAATTTCTTCTCAATTGGTTTCTTTTATGAACACTAATACTGTTTTTAATAGTTTCTAGTCTGGTTTTAGAGCACTTCATAGTACCGAGACAGCTGTAGTTAAGGACACTACTGACCTACTGCTGACAAAAGACAGAGGTGACTGCTTGATTTTAGTTCTTTTAGACTTAGAGGCTGCCTTTGACACAGCCAATCACAACATCCTCTTACATCGCTTAGAGACTTGGTCTGGCATCAATGGCTCAGCTCTTAGCTTATCACGCTCTTACCTCACCAACATAATTGTTTTCTGTTGTTCTGAGTAACTCTACCTCCTAAGTGTCTCCGCTGAGTTTTGGTGTCCCTCAAGGCTCAGTTCTTGGCCCCCTTCTCTTTTCTATCTTATACATGCTGCCCCTTGGCCAGGTCATTCAAAATCACGATGTGCTCTATCATTTTTATACTGATGACAGTTAGTTATACATGGCACTAAAACCCATAGAGCCTAGAGCCCTAGCAAATCTCACAGCTTGCCTCTCTGACATTAAATCCTGGATGCCCGAAAACTTTCTCAAATTTAATGATGAAAAGTCCGAGGTCATTCTGTTCAGTCCCAAAAATTCCATCAGCCCTTTTATTACTAATGTTAGTGGCCTGTCAGGTAGCCTTAAGCAGGCTGCCAGCAATCTTGGGGTAATACTCGATGCTAACCTCAGTTTTGATAATCAAACCAAACATGTTGTTCAGTCATGCTTTCTCCAGCTCAAGCTCATCTCCAAAATTAGGTCATTTTTATCAATTTCCGATCTGCAAAAAGTTATACATGCTTTTATCTATTCTCTACCTATCTGTTCTCTATTTATTCTGGTATCAGCAAGGGCTCCCTCCGCCATCTGCAGTTGGTACAAAACACCGCTGCTCGGCTCATTACCTGGACAAAAGGTATGACTATATCACTCCTGTGTTTGCCTCCCTTCACTGGCTCCCGGTTATATTCAAAATTGACTATAAATTTTTATTGCTCAATTTTAAGGCTTTAAATGCTCTAGCTGCCACATACATTTGTGATTTATTGACCTGGTATATGCCCCCTCAACCATTAAGCTCTGCAGATGGAGCCCTGCTGGTTAAACCCAGGTCTCGGTTTGTTACAAAGGGTGATCGGGATTTTGCTGTTTGAGCACCCACACTATGGAATTCTCTTCCTGTTGAACTAAGACAAACCAAGTCTCAAATTTATTTTAAATCTCATCTTAAAAATTCTCTTTTTTATAAAAGTGTTTACAAATGTTTGATATTTGTTTTATTTAGTTATACTGTTTATATTTTTACTCTTACATATTTGGTCTTACTCTTATTTTGCCTTGTCTAATGCCTTGTTATTTCTTTGTAAAGCACTTTGAAACATTGTTTTCAAAAAGTACTATATAAATAAAGTTATCATTATTATTCAATCACTCCATCTTTATTCCACAACTACCTTTAACTTGTCGCTCTATCCACATTCAGCAGTCTTTCTGTTTATTGCATTTTTCAAACTTTTGAGAACACCTACCCCTTCCCCATATTTCTTCTTCTTCTTCTTCTTCTTCTTCTTCTTCTTCTTCTTCTTCTTCTTCTTCTTCTTCTTCTTCTTCTTCTTCTTCTTCTTCTTCTTCTTCTTCTTCTTCTTCTTCTTCTTCTTTTTCCTCCTCCTCCTCCTCCTCCTTCTTCTTTTTGAATTCTGGTCCTATTCATTTTTTAAATATGCCCCCTACGTCTAGAGTCTGATTGGCCCAACTTACTTCCTGTAATTATAACTGAGGAAGCAAGGGGTGAGGGGTCACAGCTTGCTAAGTACAGCCCCGCAGACAAACACAGACTCGGACCAAAATCCACCTAGCATCTGTGTATGTTTGCGTGTGTGTGTGTGTGTGTGTGTGTGTGTGTGTGTGTGTGTGTGTGTGTGTGTGTGTGTGTGTGTGTGTGTGTGTGTGTGTGTGTGTGTGTCGGTGTGTGTGTGTGTTTAAGTCCGTGTTGGGTTCTCCGTTTAAACATACAAGTAGCCCTTAACGTGCAGCAGTTTGTGACACCAGCTGGTGTCTTTGAGAAAACAAAAAAAGCTGAGGTGTTGTTCTGCATGTGCGGCCTCTGACTCAGAGCCTGACAGTAATTAGGGTTGAGAACAGAAGCTTAAAAATCTTGTCAGTCCATCTCATTTCTTAATCGTAACGTATGGATGTACAGAAAATAATCCTTGATCTAAACATCTTGGAATCAGAGGTCGTTCAAACCAGTTAAATACTCACATTTGAAGTAGCTAAATTCGAAAAATTTAAATACAAGTACAAATCACTTTGCTATTTAGCAAGGGAGCATGTAGACATTATTATAAAACAAAATCTTATTTGCTCACTCTCATAATTTGCTGAAGAGTACATCCATCCATCGAGCCAATCCATTATCCGAACCTCTTATCCTGCTCTCAGGGTCTCAGGGATGCTAGAACCCATCCCAGTAGTCACTGGGTGGCAGGCGGGGAGACACCCTAGACAGGCCGCCAGGCCATCACACAGGGCCCACACACAGACACACACACAGACACACACACACACACACACACACACACACACACACACACACACACACACACACACACACACACACACACACACACACACACACACACACACACACACACACTCACACCTAGGGACAATTTAGTACGGCCAATTCCCCTGATCTACATGTCTTTGGACTGTGGGAGGAAACCGAAGCCCCCCGAGAAAATCCACGCAGACACGGGGAGAACATGCAAACTCCACACAGAGGATGACCCGAGACGACCCCCAAGGTTGGGCTACCCCGGGGCTCGAACCCAGGACCTCCTTACTGTGAGGTGACCGCGCTATCCACTGCACCACCGTGCCGCTCCTAAGGAGTATACTTACATCTAAAAAAAACATGAATTATACAAATTTTCAAAATTTGGTCAGTTGGTCAACTTTGATGTCAGGTTGAGATACACCAGGTTCTAGCACAACAGTGTCACAATCACAGACTGGTTTTGGCTGATGTCTGACCATCCACACTTTTCATAATTTTCATAAGCCTTTTTGGTTGTCCATCAACCAATTCTTTGTACTGTAGACAAAAGGCACATTGATAGAAACTGCTTCCACACACACACACACACACACACACACACACACACACACACACACACACACACACACACACACACACACACACACACACACACACAGCTGGCCATGCCAGAGAGCCTGCACGCTGAAAACCTTGAACTTTTGCAGCTCGAGTTTGTGGTAGGCCACAAGAACGCTACCTTGCCAGAGCAACACTGCATTCTTGCTGGACATCCCAAACCAACCCTGTAAGTGGGTCTGTGCTCCTGCCAGGGACAGAGCTCCTGCCATGGTCTGTGCTCCTGCCAGGGGCAGAGCAAGGGCGAGGACTGCGTGGTGGGTCGATCCCGCTCTGTGGTAAAGATCAGCCCACACACTCATCCTGCCTGCCATCAATGGACCGCTCTGTGCTGTAGAGGAGTGGGCTTCCGGTCTGTCAGGTGAAGACAACAGAAACACACGTGACACATGTGGCAGGTTGTGCTTGGCTGCCTATGGAGTCTGGAAGGTTGATGCAAACCATCAGAAGCTCTGGGGAGCTCCCTGATGTAAGATCAGCTGTGGTCCACTGAAGCTCAGTGATGGACTGCAGAATACAGAGAGAGGGGTTGTGTGTCATGCCTTCAAATGTCATTTCAATGCAGTTAATTATGACCATTAATCCATTGCAACTATACACTGGCAACACGCAGGATGTCAAGATCCCTCTCAGGTAGTCAGCTAAAGAGACCATTCAAGAACAAAGTTTATTCCAACAAGTCCAACCACACAGAGGGAGAATGATTGGCAAAGACATATTTTAACACAATAATATATTTCCCAATTTTTAGTCAAATTACCAAAGAGGCATTCATTTCTGTTTGTCATTAAACTCCATTGGTAACAATTTAATTTTTAACTTGAATAATTATAATAGGATATAGTGCCAGAGATTGAGAGAGAGAGAGAGAGAGAGAGAGAGAGAGAGAGAGAGAGAGAGAGAGAGAGAGAGAGAGAGAGAGAGAGAGAGAGAGAGAGAGAGAGAGAGAGAGAGAGAGAGAGAGAGAGAGAGAGAGAGAGAGAGAGAGAGAGAGAGAGATGACTTCCTATTTATGTACCAATACAAGAGATGATCTGAACTTGAGAACGATTCCTATTACCAAAGCAACATTTGTTTATCACAACATTATTTCCGGGATGGGCTCTTATGCCATTCAGACGTCTAACAACGAGATCAAGACGACGACTCAGTGTTATCACATCAGACGCGCACGCTGTCATCGTTTAATTTATTATACAGTAAATATACAAACGATAAATACGTCATCACTCCGTTTCCATTACAGTAAGCACGAACTTTACCCGATATCCTGACATTTTATTTTGGGTAATGTTGCCATGGTGATGTGAGACTACGCGAAGTGACGAGGACAAACTACTGATAAGCATCATCGTCATCCTGTCCAAAAAAGCCAAAGGGGTCCTGCTAAGCTGTCGGCACCAGCAGACTCGGGGCCACCAGCCTCGCAATCGCGCTCACGTCGTCAGATAGGAGCGGACAGGTGGTTTACCGCGGCCCCGGTTTTACACAGCGAAACGCGACGGATGCGTGACTCACACCGGCGACGGCTGTGCGAGTACAATTCTGTGCTCCGAGAGCGCGAGCATTCTACAAGGCAAAAAAAACAAAACAAAAAAACAAACAAAAAACAACAGCAAACTCACATTATCACGTAAAAGTCGATAACTTGATGCCTCCAACGTTACTCTTTTAACACAATGCTTCCGTTATTACTTGCATGTGGAATCTCTTAGTTGAGGCAGTTTTCCAAGGGTAGTACGCAGACTAGTTGAGCTTCTGTCCTCCTGTATAGGGCTCCCCCCGCCGACGTCTTGGAGAAGTGCACAAGACCCAACCATCTCTCTACATGTCATCTAGTAGTATAAAGCAATACTGACTGTATAAGAACAACAGCCACACATTATCATGCTATTTGTATGTCCATATGGCAAAAACGTGAAATAATTATTTAAACCTGATTGTGCTTGAAAGGTGCAGCCTCCCTCTATCCACTTTTCCCTGTTGCTGAAAGCATCAGGAAACTCGAGCTGGTACCCGTCAGTACATCACCAAAAGACACTCAGCCCCCCGGGCACATACTCATTTAAAGCAAACCGCCTATTAACAAAATACCCCATAGCTTAAAAACAGTAATGGCAAGCTGTTATTGACAGGAATTACAGAAGTTATTCAACTTTATGGTGTGAGATGTAGGATTGCTAATAGGAACTTCACGCAGAGGCTCTGGCTTAGAGGCCCCCTGACTCCTTGGGCCCCTGGACATCTGCCTGGTAAACACGTTCGTTAATTGTCTGGATGCATGCTCAGTGATCCAGGTAAGGAAACCACAGAAAGTTGTATCAGTTCATCTGGACACAAGGTTTATTGAGAGAAACGTTTCCTCACTCATCTAAGTGACCTCTTCAGTCCCAGCTGACCGCAGGTGTCCCAAAAAGCACCGCGCCCATCGTTGTGATATCGCTTTCAGAATCAAAAATTAGTAATTTGTCATTTGTTTTCAAAAAAAGAAAAGAAAAAGGGTATAGGAAGAACCGATTCTCCACCAGGTGACATATGACAGGGCTTAGTTAAATTTGAACAACTTTATTGAACGTTAGAAGAAGAATAGAAGTGCTTGTTCTACACAATTTCCAACAGAAGTCATCCATTGCACAGAGGGTACATACAGTATTTATTGTTTAATAAAAACAGAAATTGCTTCAGCAGGAAAATGGGAATTTGATAGCACAGCTTACCTTGTCATGGTGTATATCAATTTTTAGTGACTAAAATCTACCACAAATACACAATCACTTACAGAAAATTATACATGACATGATCCTGTACAGGTCAAAAGGTACAATATGGCATGAATACTAGCAAGGGTGAGGAATTTGATTCCCAAATAGACCAGCCATAAAATGAAACTGAGGCACTTAGGATGACGTCTTAACTAAGTAGCATAAATTATGACCTCTTAAAAAAAAATGCAAAAAATTTAGAGTCGTAAACACTGACCGAGAATTGAGTCAGTTTTGTATCATAGTGGGCTCAAGTCAAAAGAAAATATGCAAGCGATGAGGTTATGTGGTAGTCCACCGACTGAAGACCCAGAAACATCTCATTCAATACCCCAAAAGACAAGGCATTACAAAATAAACATAAGCAACAGAATATCACTAATTATTCTGCCCTATCCTTGTGGTAATTTAGCCTGTCATGTGCAAAATGCCCATCAGAGAGCCCAAGACACCTCTAGCCCCAATAAATAGCCCAGGATATATACACCCCTATGAAAAGCCCACTCACACCTGTATGGAGATAAGCTTAACAGAGGGAGCTATATATTCAAACATATCTTCCAATTTTTTTGTTTTTTAATTACTGCTCTTCAACACCATAACTATTTCTAATTCGGTGATATTCAGGAAATAGCAAATTCCAGCCAAACTAGAGTTGAAAATAAGACTTACAGTAGAACCCGCAACCCAACATTTACTTCAAGAGAATACGAAATGAAATAAACAACCACAACTTCTGAAAAAAAAATATCAACAGCTAATTGAGTAGATTCTTGTGAGTGGGTACGATGAGCCAGCTAAATTTTGACAGTGTTGGCGTGTTTCTTGCACAAAGGCTTGTCTTTTTTGGAGAAGAAGGCCTGGCCTTCCAGACTACTGCTGCAGACCTATGGAAAAAAAGCAATAAACATTAATGTTAGTTAGACGAAAAAAGAAAAAAAAATCTTTTTATTTTATTTTTTATTTTATTTTATTTTTGTACACATTTACACCTTGTTCTCTGTTGTTCTTTTTTCTAAAACAAAATAATTCAATAAAGACATTTTTAAAAAATATTATTTTTATATTCAACTAAAATCAAATTGACATTGTCACTAAAACTGTCTCCATGGGGGGGACATACCGCACACACAAAGCAGGTGTCATGCCAAGTGAATCCCAAAGCTTCCAGGAACTTGTCCCCTGCCTCGATGGGGAAATCACAGCCATGGCAACTGGTCCCAAAAAGGCCATAGTAATCTGTGGAAGGGAGTGTGTCAAAAATGTTTTATTCAGTTTCCCTCCAAACTGCATAATTCCAATATGCAGTCACTTCCTTGGTCTCCGTTGTAGGTTATGTTACCTTTTTCACAGTATGGCTGTCCATCTTCCATGTGAAACGTAGTTCCTCTAATTGGCTGCTGGCAGGCTGCACACACAAAACAGTAGACATGCCAGGTCTGTTTCAGGGCATTCATCACTTCCTGCATAAAAGAAAAAAGGATATATGATGAAATGTTAATGATTGATGAGAATCCTATTTGTGGCTGTAGTCAAAAATATCACATAGCTTTGAAACATTTATTAAAATGCTAACTCAAATAGTTTCAAGAACATTCTTAATTGTATGCATAGAGACTTCAAATTAACTCCAAAGATTATGTAGTTCTCTAGCTCTCCCATACAATCCTCTGTCCTCTGGGGGGGGGGGGGGTATCCTTCACTAATGGGCTGGAAGGGGTGAAAGTATTCAAATCCTGGCATTCATTAGCTTTATGCCTTTCACACATTTCTAGCAAAACAATTTAAGTCTTGTTAGCAATTTTACTTAAATTCTCCTGCTTTTTTAAATGTAATTTATGCCTCTTTGCACCACATTACATAAACTCCCTCCCCCTCCTTTTTTCTCCCCAATTGTATCCAGCTAATTACCCAACTCTTTCGAGCCGTCCCGGTCACTGCTCCACCCCCTCTGCCGATCCAAGGAGGGCTCCAGACTACCACATGTCTCCTCCGATACACATGGAGTCGCCAGCCGCTTCCTTTCACCTGACAGTGAGGAGTTTCACCAGGGGGACGTAGCGCGTGGGAGGATCACGTTATTCCCCCAGTTCCCTCTCCCTCCTGAACAGGCGCCCGAACCGACCAGAGGAGGCGCTAGTGCAGCGGCCAAGACATATAAACCTATCTGGCTTCCCACCCGCAGACACAGCAAATTGTGGGACACCTGACCAAGCCAGAGGTAACACAGAGATTCGATCCAGCGATCTCCATGTTGGTAGGCAATGGAATAGCCTGCCACGCCACCCAGACCCCCCACAAATACATCTATGTTATTTACTATAGTATCTTAATTCTGAGCACTATCTTCAGTGTAATTAAATGTCACACTGTACGTCAAAAAATAATTTATCAGGAGGGTGGTAGGTTATATTGTTGAAATTAAAGAGGTTTTTTTTAGCACTCTTCCTTTGTCCTACTTAAAATTACTTGATCATTAAAAGTTCTCTTTTCAGACTTTACAATGCCAATCTGTTTGCTGCCTGGCTGAGGTTAACTTGGGCCTTATACTCCAACAGTTATTCCTAAGGAGGCAACTTTTTAGCACGCTTCTATTGTCAGATAATGCCATTAGCCTACTTCACTCTTCATCAATGAGTTTGAGAAGCAGGCTAGAAATAAACAAAACCAGTCAAATTATACACTGTACAATGCGTTTGGAACAAGCACCCAACCCATTAGACTAACGTGCAAATTAATAACAGGGGGTATTTCATTTAGCCTGTACAGTTTGGTCCATCTCAAGTACAAGGGTTAATTGAGTCCTTCTGACATAATCTACAGTGATCTCAAGAGGAGTCTCTTCAGAATGAAAACGATTCAAATCTGTTGGAGTAATACAAAAGATGAACCTTAACCCCTGAAGCTGAAACTTTAAGATCCAATAGCTAGTCCACAATTTTACTGACTTTAACGGTGTGGAATTTTGACACTATAACTTTATTCATTTGGTTATTCATAATATGGTTTTTGCGCTAATTCCATATCAGCAAAACAGTTGTCCCCCAGATATGTGCACAAAGTTACATCCTTTTATTGTTGTGAATTTACCCCCAGGATCTTCTGCTGGCAGCGGGCACAGGCAGGAGCAAAAAACTCCTCATAGCAATGCTCACAATACACCTGGCCCCTCTCCTCCACAAAGCCACAGTCGACCAGGGAGCCATGACAGTGAGAACAGTTGAATTCCTCTGGGTGCCAAGACATTCCCATAGCCACAAGAAACGGCCCCCTGATGAACACAGGCAGGGACAGCAATTTCAGTGAAAGGAAAAAAGTCAAACACAAACACATTTTTCTAAACAAGTATTGCTCTGACTCAGTGCACTTTAATTTGCCAGTAATTTCCCTGCAAGCCAAAAGCTCAAAATATTTAATACTAATTACATGCAGCTTTAGCACAATTGGCCGTGTATTTCAAATACGTAAATATACTAGCCACCCTTGTTAATTTTCCATGAAGCTAAATTATGTAACTTTTCCATATGTCTAACAGACTGGGAAATCTCTTAATGAGGAATCAGGAATAAGGAACACTTTATTTGTCATTTCATTTACATGAAATGAAACAAAATATCGTTTCCCCAGCCCGCAGAAGTGTAACACAAAGACAAAAGCACATATCCAAAAACTACAAGAACACATATATAACTAAAAAAACAAACAAAAAAAATCACTGTCCAAGAGAACGAACGCCAGCCAGGATGACTGTCAGAACTGCCGGTCTGCATGGGCTAGCAGCTAGCCTAGCCTGCCCCACTGCCGCATCCTGTCAGACTGCCTTTGGTGTTTCCTCTTTGGGCACAGCTCCGGGCAGGGCCGTCGTCCTTGGGCCAACTGGACGCAGCAGATCAGGTTCCCTCAGCTGATCCAATGCTAGCTAGCTCTCCCAGCCAGACACCTTCGACACACCTCCCCACATTCCAAACGACACCAAAAACACAGTCAACACTAGTTGAGGACGCCATCAGACCGTCCTCGGTGTTACCGGAACTGCCAGTCTGCATGGGCTAGCAGTTAGCTTAGCCTGCCCTGCTTCCGTGTCCTGTCAGACCACCCTCAGTGTTTCCTCTTCTGGCACAGCTCCGCGTAGTGTCATGGTCTCTGGGCCCACCGGACGCAGCAGACCAAGCTCTCCCAGCCGATCCAGTGCCAGCTCTCGGAGCCATCAAACAAAGACAAACTAATAAGACTATGTTAAATCCTAGTATATGGCTGGACTGTAAATATATTTTTGCACAATTCATTTTGAAAGAGCAACAGCCAATAGGGAAACTCCAATTCGGCCATCTGACCAATGGTGAAACTCCATCACTCGCTCACTCAGTCACTCACTCATGGACAATCGCATGTGTAGGGCTGACCCCGCTGTTAGGGCCCTGCCAAAAAGGTGACCTACTGTTTATATATTAAAGCTGCTGTAGGCAACTTTCTTTTAATACCATTTTGTCATACTTGGGGAAATTCCCATTATATACCCACAAGTATCAAAGTACTTGTGTACTAAGTATCTAAGAAAAGTACTAAGTATCTAAGAAAGTATCTAAGAAAAGTACTACGTATCTAAGTAAGTATCTAAGAAAAGTACTAAGTATCTAAGAAATTTCCATTATATACCTACAAGTATCTAAGTATTTGTGGGTATATATTTTTACTGTGAAAAAAATCCTGTCTCTTTGGCTGCTCCTGGGCTGTATTTTAATTTGCAAACAAATCTATTTGGTCTGAATGAAACAATCAATAAATGATATAGAAAGCCTTGAACTCAATGCTAATCATGTTGTGTGTATGCAAAGGGCAGCATGTCACAGAAAGTTGAATCAGTTCATCCGGACCAAACGTTAATTGACAGAAAAACGTTTCGTCACTCATCTAAGTGACCTTTTCAGTCTAAACTGACTGCAGGTATCCAACGATCGGTCAGTTTCATATGCAAATTGCCATGAGCATTAACCAGAGTTTCAATGGCAATGTGTACTATTCACAGAGGATTTGGGAATGGTTGCAATCACAGCATTGTGAGGTGGTGAGAGATGTACACTTAGCCCCCCCCCCCTTCGATTCAGGGATGGTCGTTCCCTCGTCACATAGATGGCCTCTTTGATGCCCCATTCAAGCTAGCATTCTTCCCTATCAAGGCTGTACACATCCTAAGCCTTGAAAGAGTGACCACTGGCCTGTAGATGGGTCTAGACTGCAATGCTGGCCTGATGTGTTAGTGCTCCTATGTTGTGTCATCCTCTTGGCCAAGTGTCTGTTTGGTTTTCCTGATTTACAGTTCATGGCAATCATCCCGGCACTTAACAGCATACACTTTATTGCTGTTTGTGTCAAGGGACCCGATCCTTGGGGTGGACCAATTTGTGGTGCTGCGTGTTTGGGAGTTTGAAAGCAACTGAGACGTGGTGTTTGGAGAATACACGGCACTAGGGCCATAACACATGTCTCAACTGTTCCGACACTCTTGCCACATACGGAATCACCACTGGTTTATGCTTAGGCAGGGCAGCATGGTACTTTGGGATCTTACAAATACTTCACCTCTAAGAAAAACAATGCTTCACAACAATAATGTTGGTGTAGCAAAGAGATTTGCTGAAAAAAAAATTACATGCTGTATAGATTAACAAGTGCGATACGTTTTACTGTCCTCATGGCATTAACATGATCTCGGACAGAAGTCATCACACAAAGTGCTATTGGTACTTTGGAAATAAAAATAAAAAAAGAAAATAGTGCTTCACACCAACAATGTTGGAGTAACTAAGAAATGTGCTGAAAAAAACATTTTTGTATGCACAGATTATCAACAACAATACGAATTGTGCCTGTTTCAACAGTCAAACTCATGCATGTAAATGAAGCTGATTTGGAGGAAGAGATTATGGTAGGGAAGGAGGGAGCAGAATAGGGTAGAACAGATTTTTTTGGGGGCTCTTATGTCAAAATCCCTCCCCTCTCCAAAGTTACCTACAGCCACTTTAAGTAATCACAGCCATTTCAAATGATGCTATATTTACCTGATGACATTGTTGCATTTGTTACACATTGGTGTCCGTGTGCCGGCTGGGATGTGCTCAGCTCGCTGGACCAGGGAGTCTAGGTCCTGTGGGTGAGGCTGTGGGGTGGGGCGCTCAGGGCCTTTAGGAGCAGTGTTAGTGACTTTGCCAAATGCAGGAGTTGCTCCAACCTTAGGCAAACCTAGAGCAGAAGGGGGAGTAGAAGAGCAAATTCGTTAAAAACACAAGCTGGCTCAGCATTTGGTAAACACATGCAATGAAAGTTGAATTAGGTAGGCAAAAAATAAATACATTTATTTAATGAAATATGATAACAACAACAATGAAACAACAACAATAATATAGTAACAGTAAAGTGCATTTTTATATATTTCGAAATCAGTTTGTAATTTGTCTTTTCTCCATTTCCGTTCAGCTCCCCAGCAGATTCTTTGTGCCATCCGTACTTTTTCACTATTTATCAAGGGTGCTTTTGGTGATCCATGTATCGTCACAGTTTTGGCTGGAGCAACATGATCAATGATCTGAGACATAACAGTAGATACACTGTCCACCATGGGATCACATGATGGCAAGGATGGTAATGTACATTTGACAATCCATTAATAAATATATTAGCTGTATTAGCTTTAATATAACATTCGTTAATGAATCTATCAATATTCATCTGCTGACAGAAGCATATAATATCAAAAAATATGCAATAATGATCAGAAGCTGCAACATCTAGAACAGTGTTTCCCAACCCAGTCCTCAAGGAACCCCTATCCTGCAGATTTTCTTTGCAACCCTGAAGAGGTACCTGTTTGTAGTTATTCAGCCAATCAGCAATGAATTATGCCAGATGTTGCACACCTTGCATAATTAACTGCTGTGAGATGATTGGTTGAGTAAGTACAAGCAGGACTACCTATGCAAGGTTACAATGAAAATCTGCAGGATAGGGGTTCCTTGAGGACTGGGTTGGGAAATGTTGATCTAGAACAGCTGTTACTGCAACATCAAGACCTTTGGAAAAGACAAGGTCAAGTATGTGACCCTTTGTATGGGGTAGACCCAGTGACATGTTGTTGAAATCAAATGAATCAAATAAACTGATGAATCGCTTTGTGTCTGCATTGTTGCTACTGTCAACATGAATATTGAAATCATCTGATATGATGATATTGTCAAAATCAACTGTGATTTTGCATACCAGCTCACTAGATTCTTCCATAAAACTCTCAGTTGAGGAGGATGGTAGACAGTGAGAAGAAGTACAACAGGAGATACGGGTTTTAAAATTAGGCCTAAATATTCAAAACTCAAATAACTGCCAAAAGACACAGATTTACAGCTAAAAATACCATGATATAAAACAGCAATCCCCCACCCTTTCTATTAGTTTGAGTGCAAGACAAAAAAAAACACAGTTGGCAGGTGATGTTTCAGTCTTTCATTCCTAGTTTGGTCAAGCCAGGTTTCTGTTCATAGGACATAGTCCAGTTTGTGAGCACTAATGATGCCATTAACAACGAAAGTCTTTTTAGCTAGAGATCTTATAATAAGCAGTGCAAGTTTCAAAGTGCAGTGAGAAGAGACTTTAACGCCGGGAATGTTCAGAAGTGGAGTTATAAATGAGGGTTGAATCAGATTAAAATAGGATTTGCATACTGCATTACCACATTTGTGTGGTATTGATTATAACTGGGATAATGGAGAGGCTCTCTGGATTGTCACAATAATTGTTTGGGCTGTAGGGGGAGCTGGTGATACAAACAGGAGGTGAAGGGGTCCCTGGGGATGATGAAGCTCAATCAGTGACCTGTGAGTAGTCTGGAGCTGTTGTGGGGCGAATAGCGGTCAGTCAGTGATGTAAGGCAGTAGTAACTGCATGAAACATGTTTGCTGAAAGGAACAAGTGCCATGGAAGCTGGGGTGGATACCATCTCTGTTGAAACAGGAAGCTTGCTCCCAAAAAAGATTAACATTTTTGATAAAAAAACAGATTGTGTGATGAACAGACTGACTGCAGCCATGTGTGAAGAGACAGCAACCGACTAAAACGCCTGATACCTCGGCCTGATGTGGGAATAGGACCAGAGATAAAGACAGACTTTCCACAGTTTCTGAATTCTTTAAAGAGGGTTAAATTCCTATTCTAAAATTTCAGACTGCTGCTTGATGGTGTCGTTTGTGCCAACATGGTTAATAACATAATATGCACCCCTTCAATTTCCGTGTGAGAGCAAACTAAATAATCTAAAACTAAATAAAGATGACTGAACAATGGCATCCAGGTGGCGTGGCGGTCTATTCTGTTGCCGACCAACATGGGGATTGCCAGATTGAATCCCCATGTTTGGTCGGACGTCCCTACAGACACATTGGCTGTGTCTGGGCGTGGGAAGCCAGATGTGGGTATGTGTCCTGGTCGCTGCACTAGCGCCTCCTCTGGTCGGTCGGGGCGCCTGTTCAGGGGGGAGGGGGAACTAGAGGGAATAGCATGATCCTCCCACGTGCTACATCCCCCTGGTGAAACTCATCTGTCAGGTGAAAAGAAGTGGCTGGCGACTTCACATGTATCGGAGGAGGCATGTGGTAGTCTGCAGCCCTCCCTGAATCGGCAGAAGGGGTGGGGCAGTGACTGGGACAGTTCGGAAGCATGGGGTAATTGGCCCTATACAACTGGGGAGAAAAAGGGGGCAAAATCTCCCCCTCCAAAAAAAGACGAAAGAAAAAAAACATGACTGTACACTAGGCAGGAAAATAAGAAGCGAGTTGGAAATTGCAATGTGAGTGAAGAGAGAAACTGGGTTGATGTGTAAGGGTTATGACAAAAGAGCAAAAGAGAAAATGAGGTGAGCGATCAGGTAGACAGAACTGAATAAATCAGATGTTTTTGATGCTCCATTTGTGATGCCACCATCTAGTGCTAGAGGGTGTGATCCATCATCTCCTATCGTAACCGTATCTTCCTGCTTTCAGTGGTGGGAATATACATTCCTCTGAGAAAGCAACAATGATTTAGGGCTACATAAGTAATCTTGACTTGTCTCGATCGGTCACCTTGCTGTGTGACAGACAAGAGCGATACGCAAAAATCAAGTTTTGGAAGATATGTGACTGGCATACTCCAGGAAAAGATGTGTATCGAGAGTCAAATTGATTCACAGTATGTCTACAAATCCTTGCTCTGCCAACACTGCTCATTTCAACCTGCAGCTCAGTCAATGGATGGTGACAGCAGCAGACAGCAAAGGGTGCAAGCAGCACACAGTTAGTGGAGGGTTCAAAGGATCGAGGAATGGAAGAGGAGAAGAAAAAGGGGTGGAGTAGTAAGAATGAGGCACAGTTAAACAGTCTCATCAGCGTATGATAAACAGTTAAGAGGATGTACACTCAGCATTGCCATTGCTTTGCCTTTTACACTAATGGCCATGCCATAACACGGGGCATAATATCTAAACCGTGACCTCTGTTTCTCTCTTTTTTCACACTTTCTCTCATTTTTATTGCTCATTTCCAATGCACTAATGTCCTGTTCAGACAAGCAAAGCAATCCACTGTGAAATATTCATGACATTACATACATTTCACATGTAGTAATACATTGGCAGTAGAACGCTCAAATTATTAATGCCAGCAAATATATACAGTACAGGCCACAAAGTAAATTTTATGAATCTAGCTCATTTTCACATGGTTAATATGAGTTATATATATATAAAACATTTATGGCATTTTAATTGAGCGTTAACCTGATATATAAAGGATCTCATTGAGAGCTAACTTTGGTCTAATCTCTTGACATTGCCCCCTTTAGCAGCAACCATTAGTCCAAAAACATCCAGGGAGGCACGTCCAGCAGGTGAAGGAGCTAGCTGGCCTCACACCCACAACCCTGTATAGAGCACACACTGTATCTCTCAAGGTACAAACATACAAGTCCATAATACTGACTTTTAGCAATGATATTAATAGCCCATACCTGATGCCCTAAAGTAAATTTACCCTGAACTGTAAGTTCTTGTGGCATGGACATCTCTGTTCAAAGAGCAAGCCTACAGAAAATAAAATATATAATTATCAGTTTCACAATCTATTTGACTAAGGGATAGTGGGGAAAGGCCCATAATCTGAGCTCATTAGCTGAATACCTCTTGTTTTATAGAGCTCATAATCTTAAATGGCCCAGTGTCAGGCAGTATAGCCGCAATAAAAGTAATGGTTAGGCAGCCAGGTTTTAAGAGAATGAGGCTGCCCTCTTTAGGCCATATGAAGCAACTACAGATGGATCACCCTTTGTAACCTTAGTTGTCTGTTCTCCATATATACAGATAAACAAAGTTGTACGTTATTAGTCATTATTTCCATAAAGACTCAAGTATCATTCAATAATATATAATCATAAAAATGTTAGCCAGAATTATCATTCATCTCAGACACTGAGACAGGCTCTGATGAACTTTACAGTATAAATAGATGTAAAAAGCAAGAGATTTTCAGTGACAGGGAACACGAGGGATGATATCTGAGTGTGCTACTATACCTGTTAATCCCCCGGCTGGCAAAGAGGGCTTGTTCTGGGCAGCAGGGGTCCTGAACATGGATGGGGAAATACCACTGCTATTTCTTGGGGCACCTGCAGCTTTGGAAAATGCCTTTGCTGGTGATGAGACCTGGGCACTCGGAGTGGGTTCGTCGACAACGTCACTAGGGAAAAGATAATGATACTTTAAACATGCATGTACTCACATGCAGTTGAAAAAATATGGTCTCTAACCTTTTTTGGTAAAGACTGCACTCATAAAAGGAACGTCGATCTGGATTAAGAGTAAGTTGGAAGTACTTGTCCAGGACTACGTCATAAAATTGTGTCATCTGACGATCGTCAGTGTTTGCTTTGGCAACACCAACCAGAGTTACGAGTGGAGATTAATCCAGATCTTAACAAGCTGTAATTTTATCACCCACAAAATACCCACAAAAACAAAACACAGATTTCACTGTCAAATGCAGCTGTAACTGCTCGTCTCCCACATATTTAGTTCTTCATTCTGAAGTATTTTTTTTTCCAAGCAAATTTTAGCTATCACCTATGGCTATGGCCTAACTTAAAGAGGGAGTCTCAGCATAGTAGGATTTTTAATCAGATATAGACTATTATTTATTGTGATGGGTTTGATTTCAGGCCCCACAAATGCAGACGCTAACCATTACAATCAATTTGTAGGAAGCCCAGTGACATACTTAACCAATCAAACCGATTATAGGTTACTTTGACTGCATTAAAAGCTGTGTCTGATGAAAACCATGGACGGATAAATTCAATAAAGACATGGAATGCTGCCTGCTGTTCACCAAATGGCTTGTCAACAGGGGAAACAGGAGAGAACTTGGGGCCCTAATACTGTGTTTACCTCTGCCCATCCTGTTCTCCTATGATTCACCTCCTCACTTTGACACGCAGCAGAATATAGTGCAGCACTTCACTAGAAACTTATTCAGTCTCTTCACCTTCACACAGACAGCCTTCCTTTTCTTAGGTGAGCAAAATATCTCTTCACTGTAATAATAACAATAATAATAGTAATAAAGTCCCTTAGTTTTGTAAACTTTAATTTAAAAAAAAAAACATTATGTGCAAATTTTGCTCTGCAACAGTACGAGGCAAGACTGATAGAGAGTCAAGGGTCTAAGGATGGAGGGTATCCTCTGGCCCACTGAGACACTAACTGTGATTTAGGACTTGTAAAGGTCTGTAATGTAATAATTGCCTATAGCATAACAATGGCCCATAATGTCATAAAATTAACTGTATTAGAGTCCATAATGTAGTAAAAATTAATAACATGATAAACTCTCAAATCAGTAACATAATAGGGGTTTTGCCCATAATTCATTACCTTTTTTACATTACTAACCAGTTATGATGTTACTGATTTAACTGAGTTTTTTTTCTGAATAATGCAACATCTGCAAATGATGTGATAATACTATGATTATTATTTTTATTACATCTGCAAACGATATATTAAAGGAATATAAAATATACATATTTGTATTTAAGGCTGTTGGGTGGAATATTTGTGGACACAGAGGGCCAGTGGCCACTCTTTCAAGGATGAGGAAGTGCACATCCTTGATAGAGAGGAACACTGGTTTGAACAGGGAGTCAAAGAGGCCATCTATGTGAAGAGGGAACGACCATCCCTGCACTGATGGGGGGGGGGGGGGGCTAAGAGTACATCTGTCACCATCTTACAATGCTGTGATTGCAACTATTCCCCAATCCTCTGTGAATAGTACACATGGCCATTGAAACTAGTTAAGGGTCACACCCATATTTGCACAACTGATTGTTGTTTTCGGTCGTTATGCCACTTGTTTAAAAGGATGGGATACCTACAGTCAGATGAGACTGAAGAGGTCACTTAGATGAGTGATGAATGTATCTGTCAAAAAATGTTGCATTTAGATGAACTGATTCAACCTTTTTTGATTATGTGTTTGTGTGTTGTGTATAGGAGACAGGACCATCAATAATCCCAATAAAGACTACTCAAACACCTCACTAATCTATCTATCTACGTATCTATCTATCTACGTATCTATCTATCTACGTATCTATCTATCTATCTATCTATCTATCTATCTATCTATCTATCTATCTATCTATCTATCTATCTATCTATCTATCTATCTATCTATTCTATCTATCTATCTATCTATCTATCTATCTATCTATCTATCTATCTATCTATCTATCTATCTATCTATCTATCTATCTATCTATCTATCTATCTATCTATCAATCAATATAACTTTGTTAAAAGAAACATTCAATGGTAGGGATAGTACTCGACAAATAAGGAACAAAACAATCCAGTTAGTCAAGTAAATTTTCTATGAGACAGTTTTATACAAGCCTGTTTCATGCTATAAGCAATCACCAGCTGTCAATGAAACTACTCGAGGAAGGACATATCATCTACTGCGTCGTCATGCAGATCACGTGCACATTGTCCAATGGGGGAGGGACAATGTGCACGTGTCTCAGAAAATTTACTTGACTAACTGTTTATATATATATATATATATATATATATATATAGAGAGAGAGAGAGAGAGAGAGAGAGAGAGAGAGAGAGAGAGAGAGCATTTTTTCCTGAAACCATCAATAGTGTTGATAGACGTGCTCAGCTAATGAGGAGCGGAATATCGATACAGATGCAGGAAAAAAGGTGTTAATACATAGCAGTACAAGCCTGTTTCGTGTATCGCACACTCATCAGCTGCTAATGCGTGTGAACAGCTGATGAGTGTGCGACGCACGAAACAGGCTTGTACTGCTATGTATTAACACCTTTTTTCCTGCATCTGTATTGAGATATATATATCTCAATACAGATGCAATATCTCAATACAGATGCAAGATTGAGATGGTGTTGGACATGTGCGGAAGAGAGATGCTGGGTGTATTGGGAGAAGGATGCCGAATATGGAGCTACCAGGAAAGAGGAAAAGAGCAAGGCCAAAGAGGAGGATTATGGATGTGGTGAGCGAGGAGAGGCAGGTGGCTGGTGTGACAGAGGAAGATGCAGAGGACAGGAAGAGATGGAAACGGATGATCCGCTGTGGCGACCCCTAACAGGAGCAGCCGAAAGTAGCAGTAGTATTAGTAATATATTATATATTTATTTATATATTATTTTATTTATTTATTATTATATTAAATGACTCCGTGTTTTATGTTTCATCACATTACTACACAAATATTGTAGTATTTCAATAGTATAGAACATATTCCTTAAGTGATTCAAAAGTTGTACTACATAAGTTATTGAGTACATGCTGTTTGTGCCAACATGTTGTCAATCCCAACTCGTCAAAAATGGCAGCTTGGTCAGTGGCTTTACTCTTCAAACTATGATGCTCAAGGTACCCCTTTAGCATCAGTTTTGCATGTACAGGGCTCTTCAATAGATATCATTTAAGGTCATCATTTTTGACTAATTTACAACCAAACTAGTAACTTTGGCCGACTTTGAAGCTTATTTTCCTGATGAAATGCAAGATCGCTCTTTTCAGAACTAACCGTAATCCAAGCAATTCAGGCCCCATACCTGTAGTAAAGCCCTGCATGGTCAGCAGGATTGCAATACATAAGGTGACTTATTTTAAAAACAAATAAACAAACAAAATACATTTAAATTCATGTATTGGGCCTCCAAAGGGTTTTTTATAAAATTAGATTAAAATGTTTCCACAAAATTAGATCTGGTTCTTAAACTGGTTCCTTTCAAAATTTATTTAGTTTGTCACCATTTCCACAAAAAATAGACCAAAAAAAAAAAAAGAAAAGAAAGAAAGAAACAAAAGACCTTGCAGTTCCTGTGTTGGACCACCAATATGTTCTCTGAAAGTAAACCTGGACCAAGGCTATGTCCATGAAATGTGAAAATTAAAACTGTCGTAGGACTAAACTTAATACATCGTTGGAAAGGTCTCAATCTGTAGAGTAACATTGTGTCAGTCTGAAAATTGTAAATGGCTCCTGCTTTAAGATATTGACCTCTGAACCTTGACCTCAGCGCATATTGGAAGATTTGCCATTCAGCAACAGATGGGGCTACAGACACGAGACCGAAGAGCTCCTGACTTCAGCTATGTGACTACACAAGTGGAGGCGCTGTCTAATATGGTCAAAATTAATTTTCACTCATTAAACAATTAGATATTTAAAATCTGATTGCACAAATGTGTTTCCCACCCCCTTAAACCCCTCAGTGTACGCTAAATTCTAAATTCAGTATTTAAAGCGCTTTGAGTGGCTGTTGCAGCTAGCGAAGCGCTATATAAAATGCAACTTGATTGATTAATTGATTGATATTTGCAACTTCCAATTCCAAGACAATCTAATATCTTTAAAACTACAATTCCCTTGAGCCACACCATGCAGCTTGATAGAAATCAGCCCCATCGTTGTAGTTCTAGTAGTAGTAATAGCAATTTTGTATTTCTATGGTACTACTTTAGTCCATTTTTATAAGGGCATGTTCTAAAATAAACAAAAAAAAAGTAAGGAGAAGAAAAATGATAGGAAAAAAAGAACAGTTGCAGGAAAGACACAAATTTTATTGAGATAAGATGATCAAATGTTCACACAAAACCAAGACGGTTAGTCAGCAAAACAGGAGGAAAAGAAACGCATAACACTTGTACACAGAGGATAAAGAGAATGTGAGTTAGTGAAGCCAAAGAAGAACTAGATACTTACATGCACAATATTGTACAACAATTCAGTTAGAAGTACACATTTTTCCTAAATTTTCCATTTTTCAGCAATTTATTCTGTTTGGACATAGAATGAAATATACTGAAGAAAATACTATGGGTGAGAATACAGAGCTATAAAGGCAAATGTACACTTTATTTTTTATATGATTTGCACACAGATATTGCCTGTTGGACTTTTAATCATCCATTTACTCAGATTTTTCAAGTCATATAGAAAGCATAATGAGTGCGGACAGTTGGAAACGGAAATAAATACCACAAAGACAAGGAAAGGGGAAGGCAGAAAACACATTCCCGACTACACATTTAGGACTCGTGCTGAAACACCATGATGCCAATCTCTTAGCTTGTTGTACTTGTTTCCTATAAGTTCTGGGTCCAACTTGTTCACCCTGATTTATCCCGTGAGACAGGATTAAAAGGGAAAAAGAAAAGGGAAGGAAATGGAAAATGAAGGCATGGGAAAAGTACAAGATAACAAGGAATAAAGGTTGGAAAAATATAAGAAAATAGTGAGAGAAAAAACACGACCAAAGCATAAATATAAATAAGTAAACGTTTCCATGCAGAGCGTATGAGGCACACAGAAATACTATATATACATATACCGATCAGCCAAAACATTAAAACCACCTGCCTAATATTGTGTAGCCCCCCCCCCCCCCCCCATGCCACCAAAACAGCTCTGACCCATCAAATCATGGACTCCACAAGACTTCTGAAGGTGTCCTCTAGTATCTGGTACACAAGACGTTTGCAGCAGATCCTTTAAGTCCTGTAAGTTGGGAGGTGAGGCCTCCATGGATCGGCTTGTTTTTTAAGCACATCCCACAGATGCTCGATCGGACTGAAATCTGGGATATTTGGAGGCCAAAGAAACACCTTGAGGTCTTTCCTCAAACCATTCCTGAACAATTTTTACAGGGTGGCAGGGCGCATTATCCTGCTGAAAGAGGCCACTGCCATCAGGGAATACCATTGCCATGAAGGGCTGTACCTGGTCTACAACTATGTTTAGGTAGGTGATACATGTTAAAGTAACATCCACATGAATGCCAGGACTCAAGGTTCCCCAGCATTACTCAGAGTATCACACTGCCACCACTAGCTTGCCTTACTACATCCTGGTGCCATCTCCTCCCCCAGAAAAATGACGCCTATGCACCCACTCATCCAAATGATGTAAAAGAAAATATGATTCATCAGACCAGACCACTTTCTTCCATTGCTCCATGGTCCAGTCCTGATGCTCACATGCCCATTGTAGGCGCTTTCGGCCGTAGACAGGGGTAATCATGGGTATTCTGACCAGTCTGCAGCTAGGCAGCCCCATACGCAACAAACTGTGATGCATTGTGTGTTCTGACACCTGTCTATCATAGCCAGCATTAACTCTTTCAGCAACTTGAGCTACAGCAGTTCTTCTGTGGGATCAGACCAGACGGGCTAGCCTTTGCTCCCCATGCGCATCAATGAGCCTTGGGCACCCACGACCCTGTCGCTGAATCACCACTTGTCCTTCCTTGGACTACTTTTGGTAGGTACTGACCACTGCATACTGGGAACACCCCACAAGATCTGCTGTTTTGGAGATGCTCTGACCCAGACATCGCAATTGACCTAGCCATCGCAGTTTAGCCCTTGTCAAAGTCACTCGGATCCTTATGCTTGCCCATTTCTCCTGCTTCCATCGCATCAACTTCAAGAACTGACTCTGTTCCCTTGCTGCCAAGTATATCCCACCCCTTGGCAGATAGATGCTGTTGTAATGAGATAGTCAAGGTTATTTACTTACATGTCAGGGGTTTCAATGTTTTGGCTGATCAATTGATCGATGGATAGATAGATAGATAGATAGATAGATAGATAGATAGATAGATAGATAGATAGATAGATAGATAGATAGATAGATAGATAGATAGATAGATAGATAGATAGATAGATAGATAGATAGATAGATAGATAGATAGATAGATAGATAGATAGATAGATAGATATAGCTATATAGATGCAGGAAAACACACACACACACACACACACACACATATATATATATGTATATATATATATATCTTTATTAACATTGCACTGAACCACATTTTTCTAACTAGAGGAGAACAGGATTTTTGTACTGGCAGGCCCCTGTTACCCACATTACCACTCAATTAACCATAGCTATAGTAGGTGACATGCTGATTGGTTGAAAGTCTGGTAGGAAGGAAAGACTATGTTTATTACAGATTAAGCTAACCAGGGGCAGAGAACAATGAAGAGAGCCTCAGTGTACGCAGTGGTTACAGATGGCTGTAACTGTCTCCATGCAACTCTCTTCCTCTGGGAGTTCTCACATGTGGCTTCCTCTGAATTAAACTTTAAATAAGGCATGACACTGGAGGCCCCACAGGCCCCATCTGGAGGCCTGCGCTAAACACATGAGACTGTTTGGAGAGCCACATATGAATATGAAACGTCCCAGATCAAGCCAAATAGTAAGAGTAACAAAACCATCACAAATATTGGCAGATGACTAAAATATCTGAAATGCACGCATACACACTGAAAACCCACAGAAACACACAAACACAGTGACATGCACACCATTTTGTGTATGCCCATACATTAGACACACATGCACAAACAGCTTTTTAAGATCGTGCATCAGTTTTGACTCTATCAAGAAAAGCAATAACTTACTTTTTTCCTGTGTCCTCTGGAGCTTGATCTACAAAGTTGAGACAAAAACACACTTATCGGCACCCTGTAGTGTTATTATATGTGCAGCAGGTGACCACCAAGGTTACATCGAAAATCAGACTATTAATGAATCATGCAGGGTCTTTTCCCTCAGTTGACTCATCCAAAAGTATCACTAATTGGAACCAACCTGTCTCTGTATTCATTACAACCACACCGACACTATGCGGCACAGATTTACAAAGAAAAGTCTGACACGACAACATACACATAGACACATGAATAAGGTAGAGAAAAACAAAGACATGACAAAAAAAGTCAAGTATATCAATGCAGTGCAATACATGAATTAGATATCATCTTGCATTGGTGGAAATGGTATATATGCAGACACACATGCAATGAAACAAGCACACGTACACACACAAACACGCACACACACACACACACACACATATGCACACATACAAACACGAGCACGCACACAAATATATATACGCACATGCACACACATACACACACGCACACACACACACGCACATGCACACACACACACACAAAAACACACACACGCACATACACACACAAACACACACACACACGCACACACAAATATACACAAACACACACACATACACACACCATGAACACACACACACACAAACACACACAAACACACGCAGACACACACACACACACACACACACACACACACACACACACACACACACACACACACACACACACACACACACACACACACAGGGCTGAGGTAATGACAGTGACATGAATATCATGTACAGTATAGCAAATCCCAAAAATGCAGCAAGCCCAAAGGAAGTACCATTTAGAGCTATAATTAGCCGTATTATGTAACCTAAATTAATGATTTACAGAGATTTGAGGATGGATGCTGCTGATTCTAAACACGTGTTAAAGGAATGGGAGTGGATGTGTTGTTCATGCTGCAGTAGATACCCACCTCCCTCAGTGTTGGTGAGCTGGGCCAGGATGCGGAAGGAGCGGGACTGGGACGTGCCCGTTCGTGGGTGCCAGTCCTCCGTGTCCTCGATCAGACGCTTCTTGCTTGCATCACTGGGCGGTGGGGTGTGGTTCACCTCAGGCACCATTACAGGCTTCCTGTCCACCCAAACAAATAAATGGTGTTAGAGACATTGTAATCATTTGTATTCTTAATATATATGTGGCTGAGATTATCAATAGCACAACTGCCTAAAACAATGCACTAATCCATTACTAATGTCTTGAACGCATGCTCAATAATCCAGGTTAGAACATCAAAGAAGGTTGAATCAGTATATCTGGATACAATGTTTGTTTACAGAAAATGTTTACTCACTCCTCTAAGTAACCT
The DNA here is from genome assembly GCF_029633865.1 of Lampris incognitus. Lineage (NCBI taxonomy): Eukaryota > Metazoa > Chordata > Actinopteri > Lampriformes > Lampridae > Lampris > Lampris incognitus. Next base: position 26,146,248 of record NC_079222.1, read on the forward strand.
GGATACAATGTTTAATGACAAAAACATTACATCACTCACTTAGATGAGTGATGAAATGTATCTGTCAATAAACATTGTATCCAGGTTACTTAGAGGAGTGAGTAAACGTTTCTGTCAATAAACGTTGTATCCAAATGAACTGATTCAACCTTCTGTGAACCAATTACTAAGTTTTCAAATACTAAGTGCTTAGTTTTCTTTCATTAGTGAGACATACCTGTACAAAACAAGTACCTTTTTAGTGTACTATTAGAATTAATTAATTCATTCATTCATTCAACTCCAACACATTTATTGTTATACACACAAATGAAATCAGGTCTCTGGGTTTCAACCAAGGGTGAATAATGAAGACACACATTTAAATCAATGGTTAACCCTTTCTCAGATCTCAGTTTTACCTCCTAGGTGTAGTTAGAGGTGGATTTCTGCAAGTGTGAGTGGAAAATACAGAAACAAGAAAAGGGATACAACCAGAGAAAGAAATCAGAAATTTTAGATAATAAAGCTATAATTATCTGGTTTACTTGGGGCGTTTATGGAAACTGCCTTAGAATGTACTTACTTATTAATTCTCTGAGGCTCACTATGAGAGAGAAATGGCAAAAGAACAGTAAAGAAAAGTATTGGATAATGGAATAAAGTGATTTGTGATGCTATCTACTTCAGCTTTTCTCTACATTAACTTATCTCAGAAACTTTTCATAACATGCATTGCATTAATAAGAATGATGCCGATGACCACGGGGGGGACAGTGAATGATGAAGCTGGTTAAAATGCATTGCAAAATGTTGATAATATGTAGTGTTGGGAAGTGTGTGTGTGTGTGGGGGGGGGGGGGACTGGTACGATGCATTACACTGACAGTGACCATATATGGCCAGCAGATTGCAGTAATGGACCTCAAAGCGCTCCCTCTCGCTCTCTCTCTAACGCTCTCTCTTTCTCTCTCTGTCTGTCTCTCTCGCTCTCTCTTCTCTCTCTGTATGTCTATCTGTCTGTCTCTCTCTCTGTTTCGCTCTCTCTCTCTCCCTCTCTCTGAGGTGAAAAAGGATCAAAGTCAGTAATGCTACACCACTGTACACTTCGCAGTAATTTTGAATGGCCTTGAAAAAGCATCTTGGCATTAGTAATAGATGGGGCAAGACAGCTGTAGTGCCCTCAGCGACTTTAGACAGCCTATCAAACCCGCCAATTCTGCCTGTACCGAGAGTAACGGCAGCACGAGCCAACATGGAGGAGGATGCCATTGCGAGTATGAATGAACAGTATGCGCTGATCCCCTGCCGGGGTTTGCTGTGGTGGCGGCTTATGGTTGAATCATTCACAGGGCTTCATGGTTTGTTCGGCCCTTGAGATGAGCATGTAAGTGGATGAGCATGGATATAAGGTTTGCTATAGGGGAAGCCTAAAGAGATGCACGCATGCTCTCTGCAGTCATCAATCTGGGGGGGGGGGGGGTGAGGGCCGTAATCACATTCCACAATGTTAGAAAGCTGCAGCAGCACAAGCGCTGTCATTCACAACACTAACTTGAACTCTGCCTCTTCTTCCTGAAGACAGGCAAACAGGAAATGGAAAAATAATGAAGGTAGTGGGGTACAGGAATGGGTAAATCAAGATTTTTTTTTATTATTATTATTATTTTAATTGGATCAGAAATGCTGTTGGCAAACATACCCCTCTGAGAAGATGCACACAGGGCAAAACAGAAACACAAACCACATGCAGGTCAACACAGGTACACTTGTGCTGCAACAGACATACTGTACCTCTACAGGGCGATAGTCCCAGGTTTTGTGAAAAAAGGACGGTGTAAGAAATAAGTAGAAGAAAGATGGAAGACAAGAGTGAAAAGATACGACAGAAAAGATGAACGAATAAATCCTCGAGAGGGTTCGTTCGACGCATATACCGATGCTGCATGTGTGTCATGCACCCCTCTATCCTTATGTTCAAGTTTTACATTATAGCTTACATGCACGTTGATGTTATTGGTTTTTACATGATAACACAATTTTATCTGCCTATAACTTCCAATCTTTCCTTTATCTTTACTGACAGTTTGTCTACTTTTTTGCACATGCTGTAGAGAAAACACCCACAATTCCCCATCTCCTTTTGTTTAACTAGATATGTTGCACCGTTTCAAATTGCTGTTGGATTCTCTTTGCAACCAAGCGTCTGAGTCAAATGCTTGTATGTGCAAACTGGCTAATGAAAACAATTGTAGATTTAGTGTGTGTGTGTGTGTGTGTGTGTGTGTGTGTGTGTGTGTGTGTGTGTGTGTGTGTGTGTGTGTGTGTGTGTGTGTGTGATCCTTGTTTAGTCTGTGGGTGTCTTTATGGTTACTAGTGAAACAAGCCTAACGCAGAACTGCTCTGCTTTAAGACACTTGCAGGACCCATTCTCATCTTGATAACATCTGGGACATCTGTGCACACGAGACTTGGAAAGAGACGGCTGTTACAGACTACAGCAGGCCAATGAGCACATCCATGTAATTAAAACCAGCTGAATTTGTGATCTGGTTGGTCTGTTTTTTTTTTTTTAATGTGATGAATTAAATTGCTCTGTCCACGGTCCCTAGAAGCACAAAGCTGCAGGAAGTGTCCCGTCAGGGGGGGCGTGGCGGGACAATGAGTGTTTGGCAGGTTTTAATCCTGGCGAACAGGTGACAATCTGATCCCAGCTGTTCAGACACACGTGTCATCTTTTAATACCATGTGTGCATGGGGCCCGCTGTCCATTAAAGACAGACAGTAGCACCAGATAGCATGTCGCCGATCCCATTTTCCATCTAATCGTCCTGTAGCAGATTGGGAAAATATGTGAAGCACGCTTTGGCTTTTCCAGTTCATGTAGCAGTGTGACATTTGGTTATATCCTGTTTCTCGATTAGCTTTTCAAATGTGAACTGTGACGTGTGGGAGTGGCAGGATGGAAAATTAAGTCTTCCTCAACATATTTTCCCCATCAAGTGAACAGCAAGGGAAAACCTCAGCTCCGGCTACTGGGCGAAACACTTTCTACACATGTTGGAGGTACAGTGCAGTGTACCAAAACTTCTCTTATCATGATGTCACTGCTGTTGTGTCCACGTAAATACCCATTTATGTTTTTTTACAGAGACTTGGTTCAAGCTTGTCAACTAACGTACATCGATTATTGTGTAAAAAACAATAAATGTTTGGAGGTGGATTCGATACATCCATCCATCATTTATCCTGCTCTCAGGGTCGTGGGGATGCTAGAGCCTATCCCAGCAGTCATTGGGCGGCAGGTGGGGAGACACCCTGGACAGGCCGCTTGGCTATCACACAGGGCCCATATACACACACACACACACATTCATACCTAGGGACAATTTAGTACGGCTGATTCACCTGACCTACATGTCTTTGGACTGTGAGAGGAAACCGGAGCACCCGGAGGAAACCCACGGAGACACGTGGAGAACATGCAAACTCCACATAGAGGATGACCCGGGATGACCCCCAAGGTTGGACAAGCCCGGGGCTCGAACCCAGAACCTTCTTGCTGTGAGGTAACCACGCTAACCACTGTGCCACCGAGCCACCCGGATTTGATACAGTGAGCATTAAACTACTAACTACAGTTCAGCTACTTCTTCTGATGGAAAAGCGGCAACTAGATAGGAAAGGTTGTTGAGAGAGTCGGGACCTGTTGCTTTGGCACTTACCCGTTAAACTGCTCCGGCCCTTGGCTCTCCACAAGGCCCCGCCTCTGTCCCATGACCACCTCACAGGCATTGGCATTGGAATAGAGGTTGATAGGTGAGTTATAGACAGAAGGCTGTGGGACATTGGGATTGGAGGAGGGTGCTGTCACTCTGGCTGGAGAGGAGGAGTTAGACGAGGAGGAAGAGGCAGAAGGGGAGGTGAAGGCAGAGCGACCAGAGATGGGCCTGGGAACTGAGTTGACTGGAGCCGAGTCTTGGGCAGGGTAGCATGACTTTAGAGGAAATGAAGGCTGTGGTTGCTGAGAAGGGGCAGCTGGCATGAAAGCAGATGTTGCAGATGGAATGGAGGCCACTTTAGGGGCAGCCAGAGAGGAAGTGGCTGTACCCACACTGCTACCCCCACCAAACGGGCGGGCTGTCTTGTTGTACGCAGCAGTGGGCTGTTGGGATGGCCTGGTGTATGTGGTGCACGGGGCAGGGTGGGTGATTGGGACAGGCTTAATGATCTCCTGAGGTTCGTCCTAGACAAGGGTGGGGGACACACAACGTGCACAAACACACACAGCAAAACTCAAAGTAAAATCATGCAAAAGAAATGCATGAAGCAAGCATGCCCATTAGCATTGTGTAACAATACAATCAGATTGAACAAAATGATATAAATGCTTTTTGGTTTTACAATCATGCTGTTGCATAACTGAATTTCATGCATTTGCCAACAAACCTGCAGAGCAAAATATGTGCCCTAGCTGGTCCCATTAGTAGCATGCATGACCAAATTGTGTCCTGACATCCTCTCAGAAGGGGACAATAATCAAGGTCACTTTTGAGTAAACTGATACAATAGTCCATTAATCTAAAATAGTGCAGGCCCTCACTAAATATCACCAATTTGTTTACCATTACATCATTTTATAGAAATTTGAATTTCGTAAAAATGTCATACCTTGGACACTGCTTGCTTGGGGACACCAGAGGCTCTGTGAAGACACAAGGACATTTATATAATATATATACTGCAATCCTTTTTTTCTCTCCCCAGTTGGATCCGGCCAATTACCCCACTCTTCTGAGCCGTCCCGGTCGCTGCTCCACTCCCTCTGCCGATCCGGGGAGGACTGCAGACTAACATATGCCTCCTCCGATACATGTGGAGTCACCAGCCACTTCTTTCCACCTGACAGTGAGGAGTTTCGCCAGGGGAACGTAGCACGTGGGAGGATCATGCGATTCCCCCCGCCCTCCCCACCCCCAAACAGGCGTCCCAACTGACCAGAGGAGGCAGTAGTGCAGCGACCAGGACACATACCCACATCCGGCTTCCCACCCGCAGACACGGCCATGAGTGTCCGTAGGGATGGCCAACCACAGGGACGGCCAACCAAACCAGAGGTAACACGGGGATTTGAACCGGCAATCCCCGTGTTGGTAGGCAACGGAATAGCCCGCTACGCTACCCAGACGCCCCTACACTGCAATCCTTGATAATGTTTTTGAACACTCATTCAGTAGATTACAAACAATGTAATTTAACGTTATGATGACTGGCCTCTCTAACCACTAGCTGCACAACCAGAGGATCAGGGTATATGAGATTGCTACTGGGCTAAATTAAGCTTGCAGGTCCAACAGGCAAACTGTCTGCTTCACTGGGCAGTTTGACAATCTACTGCTCTACCTGGAAGAGTCTCTGCAAGGAGGGAGAGAGTAATCTCCATACCACAGTGTCAGTCAGCCATAAATCATGGCGGTAGACACATGTGGGAAAACACATTATATTCTATTACTCTGGTATGTTTCCCTAATGTCAGCTCAATTTACCCCGGGCTCCACTTTCCCTCAATCATCCACTCATCTCGCTTAACTTTCAAAGAAATGTCACTGAACTCTGGAGCATCAATGCCCCTGCAACTAATTAGATACAATTTTGCAATGTTGATTTCTTTAATGAACATATAGAGTCAAACAGTGCTGCCTGCCTGGCAGAACACAGGGAGGCCAACGCTGCAGGGTAAAAACCACACCTGCTCAGTGGCCACCATGACCCAAAACGCCACATCACCAGTGGAAATTGTTGTGTTCTGGATCATGGTAACTGATGTGGTGTGTGTGTGTGTGTGTGTGTGTGTGTGTGTGTGTGTGTGTGTGTGTGTGTGTGTGTGTGTGTGTATGTGTGTATGTGTACTTGTATTTCCATCTTTGTGAGTTTTTTAACAATCAGCGAGAACATTTTTACAAAGTGAGGACGTTTTGGCCAGTCTTCACGTCTTCATGGGTGCATTTTATGGTTTGACTTGGGGTTAGGTTAAGGTTAAGGTAAGGGTTAAGGTTAGGCATGTGTTTCTGATGGTTAAGGTTGGGCTGAGGGCTAGGGAATGAATGCAGTTAACGAGGGGTCCTCAGAAAGATAGAAGTACAAGAATGCTTGTGTGTGTGTGTGTGTGTGTGTGTGTGTGTGTGTGTGTGGGGGGGGGGGTTCCCTGTTCCTGTTCATGTTCATGTTCATAGGCCTGTAATGACATTAACGGTGGTTTGACAGGTTGTTAGAGACCGAGAAGCCTATGGAGAGGTAACAAGAGCACTAGTGTACTGCTAAGAACTGAGAGCAACGTGACTCCAAATGTGTGATTCTGAAACAAGGTTTCTCCCTGCTGCTGTTTAAACTACACATCAGTAACTTCCTCTTTTCCATGATTGTTAAATACTATCCTGGATGTAAAACGCTATTTTTTTTACCCCTTTTTTTTCTCCCCAATTGTACTTGGCCAGTTACCCCACTCTTCTGAGCCGTCCCGGTCGCTGCTCCACCCCCTCTGCTGATCCGGGGAGGGCTGCAGACTACCACATACCTCCTCCGATACATGTGGAGTCGCCAGCCGCTTCTTTTCACCTGACAGTGTGGAGTTTCGCCAGGGGAACGAAGAGCGTGGGAGGATCACGCTATTCCCCCCAGTTCCACCTCCCCTCCGAGCAGGCACTCTGATCGACCAGAGGGGGCGCTAGTGCAGCGACCAGGACACATACCCACATCCAGCTTCCCACCCGCAGACACGGCCAATTGTGTCTGTAGGGACGCCTGACAGAGTCAGAGGTAACACGGGGATTCGATCCGGTGATCTCCGTGTTGGTAGGCAACGGAATAGATTGCTATGTCACCTGTATGGCCAGATTAACCCACCAGGGGGCCCCGGTTGCACGCATGTCCACTGCACCCCCCCCCCCGTCAGATAGGCTACGCAAACAATACTGAACATTGTTAAATGTAAAACTAATGCAAATACCCAACATGGTCGTCGATGTTATGCCAATCTGCATGGGATTCGGATGGCGACTACAAAGTACAACACAATTTTGAATCACAAAACAAACAGAGATGAGAATAGCAGCTCACAGCATCACAAACATATTGCGAAGCCTTCTTCCCACTTACAACGGCTTACCAACAGGAATTTCAGAGCAAATAATTTAGTGAAATATGGGCATATTTTAGTAAAACTATCTGTTTAATTATTTTTCAGTGTGGGCATTCTAGCTAGCACATTTGTTTAACTATACACAATGAAACAATGAAGCTTGGGGCCCTGCATCAGTAGAGACTAGCTTGGGGCCCCCGCATCAATAGAGACTAGCTTGGGTCATGCATTGCGATGCAGGGTTGGAACAAACGTCCCTTGTAGGGTATGATTGGGGATCCCTACTATATGCGAACACAATACCCCTGACCTTTTGGGACCCCTCCTGGTCTGGGGCCCCGGGGCACTCACCCGGCATGTCTGGTCTGTAATCCAGCCTTGGCCACCTGTACATCTAATTTGAGTTTTTAACTATCAGTGAGAACATTTTTGCAAAGTGAGGACATTTTAGCCAGTCCTCACGTCTTCATAGGTGTATTTTATGGTTAGGACATGGGTTTAGGGTGAAGGTTTGAACTTGGGTTAGGTTAAGGTTAAGGTAAGGGTTAAGGTTCGACATATATTTCTGATGGTTAAGGTTGAGTTGAGGGACTAGGGAATGAATGCAATTAATAAGGGGTCCTCAGAAAGATAGAAGTACAAGAATGCCTGTGTGTGTGGGGGGGGGGTAATTTTCCTGTTCATGTTCATGTTCATAGGCCTGTAATGACATTATCGGCGGTTTGACAGGTTGTTAGAGACTGAGAAGCCTATGGAGAAGTAACAAGAGCAGTATACTGCTAAGAACTGAGAACAACATGACTCCAAATGTGATTCTGAAACAAGGTTTCTCCCTGCTGCTGTTTAAACTACACATCAGTAACTTCCTCTTGCCTAGGATTGTTAAATACTATCCTGGACATAAAACATTGTTGTTGTTTTTTTTGGATTTCCCCGCTTTTGTTTCTCCTCAATTGTATCCGGCCAATTACTCCACTCTTCCAAGCCATCCCATCGCTGCTCCACCCCTTCTGCCGATCTGGGGAGGGCTGCAAACTACCACATGTCTCCTCCGATACATGTGGAGTCGCCAGCCTCTTCTTTTCACCTGACAGTGAGGAGTTTCACCAGGGGGACGTAGCGCATGGGAGGATCACACTATTCTCCCCAGCCCCCTCCGAACAGGCGCCCCGCCCAACCAGAGGAGGCGCTAGTGCAGCGACCAGGACACATACCCACATCCGGCTCACCACTCGCACACATGGCCAATTGTGTCTGTAGGGACACCCGACCACGCCAGAGGTAACACGGGGATTCGAACCGCCGATCCCCGTCTTGGCAGGCAGCGGAATAGATCACTACGTTACCCGGGCCCCTCGTAAAACACTATTTGAAATTCAGCATGGAATACGCTACTTACTGTATGACACTAAACCAAATCACAGATTGGGAAATATTTCATTCTCAAAGAAACTTCTCAGTGATTTCATTATTCCAGTTTCATCTATAATTATAGCAATAACCGTGTGTTATTATTCACATGCATATAATATGAGGCTACTGAGTCCAAAAAGGGCCAGATGCTCACTGAGGGGAGCAATAACTCACCCAAGCCGACCAGCATCCGAAGAAATATGAGACATTTGATGTAATTTTGGCAAATGATACGCAAAAACCATAAATGGAGAAGATCTAAATCAAGTGCTTCCCTGATCCCGTGCTCCAAGTCTGTCGTCTATCTGGTCCATGTGACTGTTACCTATCTGCCTGCAAACACCACAGATTTCATGAAAAGAAAAAGACATTGGCTATACTTCAGTCACGTAAACAATTTTCAAAATGTTCCTGATACAAATCAACTCATGTGGGCTCTTCTCCATCCAGAACACACCTCCGTGATGCGGGGTGATCGCCATGTGATCTAATCACAGGGACTTCCTTCATCTGATTCCTGATTGTAAACTTTATTAAGATAACCAGAAACAAAGCACGTTCTTACGATTTGCCAGACATACTGACTGTGTACCCAAAAGGACCGGGACTCGCACTGCTTATCAAGTAACATCTATTATCTCGAACTCTACGCATGTACAGGACGTAGACAAAAGAGAGAAGAAGCTTAGCTGCAATTTTGTACTTAAAATACACAAAACTTCAGAAAAAAAAACCTGTGGAAAGTGGTATTTTCTGTTGAAGAGATACTGAGAGATGTACAAATACTACCTAAATAAATAAATACTTAAATAATGTAATACGATACTACATATTATATATATATATATATATATATATATATATATATATATATATATATACACACACATATACATATAATCATATGATAATATATAAAATAATAAATAAATAAATAAAGTTGCTTTGGATAAAAGCGTCTGCTAAATGAAATTGTAATACACACACATTGCAAATACCAAAGAAGACTTAGTTTGCTTTAAAGTAGTTACTAATCAATCCCTTGCTGTGTTGTGTCACTAATGTGAATAAAACATCTCCTGCAGTGGCTTTCTTGAGTTATCTGGTCATCATCCCAACTTCAGTAACTTGCTATAGTGTAGGCACTGTAAGTACTCGAAAGACGGCTCTCATACAAACCTATAGATTAACTTGCCTTTGTTAATTTCCACTGGCACAATTTATTTTCTCAAAACTGTGCCTAAATTACTGTATAAAAAACAACCATGTGCCATACGTTTTATGAAATATCAATACTGCACCATATGGATGGATATTACAAGAAAACAGCAAAATAAGGCAGTAAAATACAGGGAGATTGAATTGATCAGGCAATCTGTTATGTCCGCCCCGGATACACCTTCCTGTTCCTGATCTGCCTTACCTGTTGCTACTCCCCCTGCCCCAGTGTGTGTGTGTGTGTGTGTGTGTGTGTGCTGCCAAAACCGGAGACAGGTGTGCTGCAAGTGGAGCAGAGCTGCACCAGCTGCATCTCATTCCTGCAATCAACTCCGCTGCTTCATATACTCATCTCTGCCATGTCCACCTTGCCAGACTGTAGCACCGCATTAGTCAGTCTGCGCTTCCAGCCTTTTGAGTCTGATCAGTTCTGATTCCCTGTTTACCCTGCCTAACCCCGTCTTAATTTTCTCTGTGGTTCCATCTGCTCTGCCTGGCCCTGTCTCCGCTCCCCGCTTGCCTCCCTGGTCTCCTCGCTTGCCTACGTGGACTCCAGACTCCTCACCTTATTCAGTCCCAGCTTCCCCTACCACACTTGTCGTGGCTACTACCATCTCCATGGCCCACAAGGCAGTCAATGAAATCCTTTATTTTACTACACAGGTAGTCCCCGGGTTATGAACGAGTCCCGTTTTTGAGTCTGTTCGTAAGTCGAATTTGTATGTAAGTCGGAATAGTTGTGTACAGTTCACATCTAGCGTCAATTAGTCAAATGTTTGTCTTAGTATATAGTATAAATTTTAACTAAACATAAATATAATAATACAGTAATAATAATAAATGTAACTACAGTAAAGTATTTATAATTGAGAGAGAGAATGTTTGTATACGTATAAAAAACATTAAATAAGATTTCTTACATTTCAAATTCCCAACCTAACACTTTCCCGGGAGCGGGTTGCGACCAGCGGAGGCCAGCCGTTTGACGCCAAAAACGAGAGCCCCAACAAACCGCCTATAACGTGCAGTTTTGAGTGTCGTGCAAAGTTTTTTGTCTGTTCGTTAGAGCGAACCAGTGTGTAACTCAATTTGTTTTCCCCCTTTTTCTCTCCAATCGAAATTTGGCCAATCACCCCACTCTTCCAAACCCTCCTGGTCGCTGCTTCACCACCTCTGCTGATCCGGGGAGGGCTGCAGACTACCACATGCCCCCTCTGATACATGTGGAGTCGCCAGCCGCTTCTTTTCACCTGACAGTGAGGAGTTTCACCAGGGGGACGTAGCACATGGAAGGATCACACTATTCCCCCCAGTTCCCCCTGCCCCCCGAACAGATCCCCCGACTGACCAGAGGAGGCGCTAGTGAAGCGACCAGGACACATACCCACATCTGACTTCCCACTCGCAGACATGGCCAATTGTGTCTGTAGGGACGCTCGACCAAGCTGGAGGTAACACGGGGATTCAAACTGGCGAGCCCTGTGTTTGCAGGCAATGGAATAGACCGCCAAGCCATCCGGATGCTGTAACTCGATTTTTTAAAATAATGGGCTTTACGGAGGCCGGTTCATAAGTACGGGCGTTCGTAACCCGGGACTACCTATTCATATCTCTGCACCTCTCTGTGTCGGCACGTTGGGTTCAGCTGCCCCGTAACAAGCCTGCCAGGCTCCTGTCAAAATCCCTCAAATATGTCAGGAGGATGAGCTCTACTTGGTCCACATCTTCACATTTCTTGCTACTACTACAAAACATGACTGAGAATCTGGGACTTTTGAAACAATGGTTAAGGAAGACAAGTAACCGAGAAAGAGAGAACACAAGAAAACTTGCAAGTTTTGGGAAAGGACCGGAAAAGGAAATATACACCAAAAGCAGCAGGAAGAGACGGGAAACTGGTATACAGGTTGGGAAGGGAGGAATGGATATTTAAACCTCTGACAGTGACAACAATGAAGGAGACGTAAGGGCTATTTTGGGAGGTTAGAAGTGTTAACATTGAACAGGACAGCCTGTTGTTGTCAGTCACCTGGACACCTAACTCATGTTGTGTGTTTGCACACGCGTGCATCACGGGTTTAGCACATAATGTTTTGCAAGACATTTATGCACATCCACGTATTAGCTGCATCTTTTTGAAGATGCTGTTTTCTTTTATCCACAGCACACTGTCAATGTGAAAAAGCTGTGGTTTCCAAAAAAAAAAAAAACCCAGACACACATTAAAGCAGATGTTTTATAATGTCTCTCCCAGATAATCCTGGTCTGTGAATGTCAACCAGCCAAGTACACTAACACCCGCTGCTCTCGCTTTCTTTTTCTTTCAATGTCTCTTTTTCCTCCCACTCAATGGAGACTATATCAAATTAAAGATAGTAGAAAATAGCTTAGTGGTAACCAAACCCTAAATCAATAGATAGTAGAGAATAGTTTAGTGGTAACCAAACCCTATATCAATAGATAGTACAGAATAGCTTAGTGGTAACCATGCCCGAAATCAATAGACAGTAGAGAATAGCTTAGTGGTAACCAAACCCTAAATCAATAGATAGTAGAGAATAGCTTAGTGGTAACCAAACCCTAAATCAATAGATAGTAGAGAATAGCTTAGAGGTAACCACATCCTAAATCGATAGTAGAAAATAGCTTAGTGGTAACCAAACCCTATATCAAAAGATAGTAGAGAATAGCTTAACGGTAACCAAACCCTATATCAATAGATAGTAGAGAATAGCTTAGTGGTAACCATACCAATAGATAGTAGAGAATAGCTTAGTGGTAACCATACCCTATATCAATACATAGTAGAGAATAGCTTAGTGGTAACCATACCCTAAATCGATAGTAGAAAATAGCTTAGTGGTAACCAAACCCTATATCAATAGATAGTAGAGAATAGCTTAGTGGTAACCATACCAATAGATAGTAGAGAATAGCTTAGTGGTAACCATACCCTAAATTGATAGTAGAAAATAGCTTAGTGGTAACCAAACCCTATATCAATAGATAGTAGAGAATAGCTTAGTGGTAACCAAACCCTATATCAAAAGATAGTAGAGAATAGCTTAGTGGTAACCATACCCTATATCAATAGATAGTAGAGAATAGCTTAGTGGTAACCATACCCTATATCAATACATAGTAGAGAATAGCTTAGTGGTAACCATACCCTATATCAACAGATAGTAGAGAATATCTTAGTGGTAACCATACCCTATATCAATAGATAGTAGAGAATAGCTTAGTGATAACCATACCAATAGATAGTAGCGAATAGCTTAGTGGTAACCATACCAGCGGCTCATGTCTGACTTCCTCAAAGTTCCGGAGGAATAAAAACATCTGTATAAGATGAAGAGTGTGACCCCAGCCACTAACCCAAAAACATGTTTTACATCAACTGACCATCTTATGGAGCAGATCGTCTGGTAACCGGAGGGTTATCGGTTCGATCCTCGGCTCCTCCTTGCAAATATGTTGAGGTATCCTTGAGCGAGACACCTAAGCCCTAACTGCTCCCGACGAGCTGGTTGGTGCCTTGCATGGCTGACACTGCTGCCGGTGTATGAGTGTACAAGTGTAAGTGGTTGAATGTGAGGTATTCATTGATTGCAAAGTGCTTTGAGTGGCTGTTGAAGCTAGAAAAGCACTAAATAAATGCAATCAATTTACAATTTAATATTTACCATGTAACAGAAAAGAAATCAGCTTTGCATCACATTGCCTTGGGGAAATATGTGTCTGTTAAATATAGTATAATAAATATAATAGATTTTAATTAAATATAATTAATTGATATAAAATAAAATATAATTATAATAATAATATAATAACAACCATCATCATTATAATTATAATTATAGCAATTCATTATATTAATTATATTGTACATATATTATTGATGCAATTAATTACATTAATTATACTTATAATTATAATTATAATATATGAAATAAAATATAATTAATTAATATAATTAATTAAATATAATATGTGTCTGTTAATATAAAGCAGTGGGTGTTAGTTAGTGACATTCACAGACCAGGATTATCTGGCAGAGACATTATAAAACACCTGCTATAACATATGTCTGTTTTTTTGTTTTTTGTTTTTTTAATAAAAGTGTCTGCTAAATGAAATTGTGAATTGTAAATTGTAAATACCGGGGGGAAGGGAAGTCACTAAATAGCGGGACAGTAACAACATAGCAACGGCCCGCAAAGTATCCTGATGCATGCTCCATAATCCAGGTAAGGAAATCACACAACGTTGAATCAGTGTGAAGAGCGAACAACCATCCCTGAACCGAAAGGGGGGGCTAAGAGCACATCTGCTGCCATCTTACAAAACTGTGATCACGACTATTCCCCAATCCTCTGAATAGTACACATGGCCTCTGTAACTCTAGTTAATGCTCACGCCTATCTGCATATGAAACCAGCTGCTGGTTCCGGTCATTGTGCCAGTGTACTGTTTATAAGGGTGGGGATACCTGAAGTCAGTTGAGACTGAAGAGGCCACTTAGATGAGTGATGAAATGTTTCTCTCAGTAAACGTTTTGTGTCCAGATGAACTGATTCAACTTTCTTCAACATCCCACAGAGGTAATAAACCACAATCATAATAGAAATCTGCAGCTTTTATTGTAATAATCCCACTGACGTAAAAAGATTCCCACAAACGTAATAGCAGTTGTCTACCACAAACATAATACATCATTTCCACCAGACACTTGCGGGAAATAGACCAAATAGACCTTCTTGACATGACAGGATGGAATGTTACACATAGGAGAGCGATCTACAAACATCTCCTCACTGTACAGGATGTGTTCAGTAGATACGTGTTGGCTGAGGGGATTAAAAGGGGAAAGCAGTCGTAAAATATCTCGGCATTTGGCAGATATTTGTATGGAACATGGACCACATAAAGTTTTAAAACATGACCAGGGATTTCAGTTCAAAGGTGCTGTGGAAAGGCTTATGAAAAGCATGGAGGTAAAAGTCATCCAAAGCTCACCATATCACCCTCAAAGCCAGTGAAAAACTAAGAGAATGCTGACGTCATTAAAAAAAATAATGTATGATCTTATAAACGTAGAGCAAGGAGGGGTTGAGCTGTGTCAGTCATTCATCCAAATGTGCTCATGTCCTCAATGAAGATCCCAAAAAATATTGTGGTTGGATGACACCATTCTATGCATATTATGGCTGTACTAGCAACAACATACTGATGGCTCAAGGTGCCCATCCATCACCCGACTTCAGAGGACTGTATGAATAATGCAGACACACCTTTTCCTTCAAAAAGGGATTCATTTAAAAAGAGAGCGAGAGAGAGAGAAGGGTATGTGGGTGGCGTGGCAGTCTATTCCATTGCCTGCAACATGGGGATCACTGGTTCAAATCCTCGTGTTACCTCCAGCTTGGTTGGCATCCCTACAGACACAATTGGCCGTGTCTGCAGGTGGGAAGCCGGATGTGGGTATGTGTCCTGTTCACTGCACTAGTGCCTCCTCTGGTCAGGCGGGGCACCTTTTCAGTGGGGAGGGGGAACTGGGGCGAATAGCATGATTCTCCCACGTGCTATGTCCCCCTGGCGAAACTCCTCACTGTCAGGTGAAAAGAAGTGACTGGTGACTCCATATGTATCCCGAGATCGGGATGGTTTGGAAGAGTGGGGTAATTGGCCAAGTAAAATTAACAATTGGGGGAGAAATAGGGAAAAATACAAAAAATAAAAGAAAAAGAAAAACAGTGAGAGGAAGAGCAAAAAATGCAACTTAGTGTTGTAAAGAACAAATGGTTCACCAAGCAGGTACTGTAAATCCTCTATCTGCCTATGTAAATGATCAGGTTTTGGAATTAGGTGCAAATTAGGTCAAAGAAACATGCTGTTTTGAAAGGAGTCACTGTAAAGAAAGAATCTAAGACTGTCAAAGTACAAGGTTAAGTTTACACCTCTTGGGAAAACAGATTTTAGGCTAAAGTGGTTTTCAGTCAAAGACATCACCAGCATCACCAGAGATGAAGAACGCAGGCGACAGAAGTCAAACCAACGAAACTTCTGGATCCCTTATTCACGTGAGGACCAGTTAGGGTAATTTAACTCACCCAATTTCACCATACAGCTGGATCAACAGCCCCATGGTGTGTGCCAATTTGCAGCATTGACTGACCAGTTGATGAACTTTGGGATATTTCAGTCAGCTACATCCCTTAGGCGAGAAATTCTCATGGATTTGTGGTCAAATCCACAAACAACACATGGAACCCTGCTTGCTAATTACATGGCGGGTAACTAATTGCGTCAAATGCCTCACTTCCTTTGAGATTTCCTGCCACTGTGCTGTCCAACCCAGTGTTGAGGGTCTCATGATACGCAGATAATTCCAATGGATTTCGCTGATGCCATGTACAACAATAGTGCTAAGGAAAAGTAAATATTTCTTCATCATATGGTTATCTTATGCAGTTTTAAAATGTTCACTAAAATAGCCAGAGGTTTCCAGTAGCTTTTAGAGGACAAACAGGCAATATTCATCTTTGCTTTGTATATGTGAATAGTTGAAATCATTGTATATCTTGTGTCATGATGAGGTTCATGACCAAGAATTCTATCCATCCATTCATTATACAATCCACTTATCCTACTCAGGGTCGAGGGGATGCTGGAGCCTATTCCAGCAGTCACTGGGCGGCAGGCGGGGAGACACCCTGCCAGTCCATCACGGGGCTGACACATGCACACACATTCACACCTAGGGACAATTTAGTATGGCCGAGTCACCTGACCTACATGTCTTTGGACTGTCGGAGGAAACCGGAGCACCCGGAGGAAACCCAAGCAGACACGGAAAGTACATGCAAACTCCACACAGAGGACAACCCGGGACGACACCCAACCTCGGACTACCCCAGGGCTTGAACCCAGGACCTTCTTGCTGTGAGGCGACCACGCTAACCACTGCGCTACCATGCCGCCCCCAAGAATTCTAATGTATTTTTAATACAAATGGCCAAAAGTCTACTTGAACTTGTGATATTTGATCACCCTGAGTAATGTGTGGGTCTGCTCCTTTTGATGTACAGTATCCTGGCCTACTTTAAGCGCAAGTTCAAACCCACACATCTCTGTTATTGTGGGCTTACAGTCCTTGCTCCGGCATAAAGCAAATAAGAAGGGTTATATGACCTTGGTTGTTGATAATGACAAATGTAGATCTTTTTCTGGACCTGTTTTTATTCATTCTTGTTTTGATTTCAGCATTGAAAAGTTTTTTTCATCTATATCCGAAGTCTCAGTTATATTTACAGTCCATTTTCAATGCTTTAGCCATGTACATTTCAATGAGAAAACACATGATGAATTACTGTCAAAATTATTCAATGCAAGTAACATTGCAGCCCTGATGTTGATTCTACAGCATGACGAGTCAGTGTAATTTCATGCATTTTGTCCAGCTTTAATCCTACACTGACAGGTCTGTGACCATGTCTTCAACTCTGCTCCACGTGTACCTGGTAATGAGCTAGTGTGCAGTTGAAGGTCCTCTGTGGGAACAGCTGTTGGTACCATATTGTGCTCCGTGTGTGTATGGGATAGCCCAGCATTAGAAGAAATAGACATATGAGCTTTGCTTTTAATGGGCAGTGTTAACTAAATGGGGAGAATGGATTACCTAATAAGAAGGTATTATATTCACCTTCTCAAAAAGATGTGAGAGTGAGGGCACATATTGCCTATAACCAGCTAATTTACCATCAAAGCCCGAATTTATCAGTCAGGTGAAGACCTGATAAAGATGTGAATCTTGTGGAGACATGCTAATAATAATAATAATAATAATTATAAAATATTTTATCTAAAGTGTCTTTCAAGACACCAAAGGACACTGATATAAAGGTACAGTGATTAAGATAACTAAACAATAAATAACATAAGTAAAAAATAAATGTTAATTTTCTCAGTCAAATATATAATCTACTAATTTAATCTGTTTGGTTTCCATTCATCATGTACTTAAGGCATGTTTTCATATTTTTTGAGTTGATGAAAACCAGCGAGAATAGATATTTTAGACAAACCTGGAAAACACCATGGCCGTAGAACTGAGAAAGAAACCTGGATTGTTCACTGAAGACCCTTCAAAAGCTTGCTAGCTGTACGTTCACCTTGGAGCTGTACTTGTTCAGTCACACAAATGACAACATACGCACACAACCCCACGCCTAATAAGAAAAACTGTTCCCCTCGTTCCTCCATTCCGCTGGGGAAGCTGACATGGATTCTTGTGTAATAGATCAGGCTATGGTTGCTTCTAGGAAGGAGTGAGCTGCCTTCGTCTGTTTTATCTTTGAGGCTTTGGAACCAGGTGCAGCCAGCCACAACCTTGCGGGAGTGGTGTTTGATTGCGCTGTGTTGCATATTTCAATGACAGTAAATAAACATCAATTTCCATACTTTCCTTAGGCTGCTTCCCACAGCCTCCTGGCGGCATTCACTGTCGGTGACTCAAGGAGTCCTTTCCATAGTAGACGGACAGAAAATTAACTGGTTTACCCACTGGTTTGTGTGGAAAATTCACTTTAGTACATATACCACTTGTCATAACAACTGAAAATATGTGTCAAGATATTGGAGGACACTGGAAAAAAAAAGGAAAGTATGCAAAATAGGCTTTTCATCCAGACAGAAACATAACACATATCATTAAAGCTTGCACTCTGCACATCTGTCACCCTGCTTGGTACACAGTAGCCGTCATGGTTTTGGATGAGATTTACTGCAAACATAAGTTGCCTCCTTGCTTAACTCTGATGGGCATATCCTCTGAATAGGCATGCAGACATGCGTTTAACCTTTTTCAGCTGGGTAGGGCCACATTTGGCAATATTGAGGCCAGCCTGGTTTATTTCTCATTTAAAGAATAAATTACTGGCATCCGGGTAGCGTAATGCTCTATTCCGTTGCCTACCAACACAGCGATCACCGGTTCGAATCCCTGTGTTACCTCCGGCTTGGTCGGGCGTCCCTACAGACACAGTTGGCCGTGTCTGCAGGTGGGAATCCGAATGTGTGTATGTGTCCTGGTCGCTGGACTAGCGCCTCCTCTGGTCAGTCGGGGCACCTGATCAGGGGGAACTGGGGGGAATAACCTGATCCTCCCACGTGCTTCATCCCCCTGGTGAAACTCCTCACTGTCAGGTGAAAAGAAGCGGCTGGCGACTCCACATGTATCAGAGGAGGCATGTGGTAGTTTGCAGCCCTCCCCGGAGGGGGTGGAGCAGCGACCGGGATGGCTCGAGGGAGTAGGGTAATTGGCTGGATACAATTGGGGAGAAAAAGGGTGGAAAAAAAATTAAAAATTAAAAAAAGAATAAATTACTGCTTTTATGTAAGTGAGCCGCTATCATCCAGTAAGACCTGTTATGATCTATGGTGGAAAAGGATAAGGAATGCACTTTCAAACCAGTAGTTCATTTCCTGTGCGATGAATACATGTTTTCCTTTACCCAGCCTCACTGACATAACATTTCAACATTACTGACCATGAGAGACTTTTTCCTGCCGAGGGTATATTAAACATGACAGTGTGACATCATGTTACTGGGATGGTTACGGCTGTTGTCCTCACGGCAGTGCTGGAATGTTATTTTGACCCTAATAATTTTCAGGTCAGTATCAAAGTAATAAATTACACTGGTAGTCATGGAACTAAGTGAGGCTTGAAAGACGTTAGCTATATTTAGTCCTTTCTGTGGACCTTCGGCTAAGTTAGAGTATTGCAGAATTAAGCTCAGAATTCTAAACCCGTCCTCTGCCATCATTTATGGCATTGATATTAAACAGTTTATGAAGTGCTAAACTGTCCTTGCATAATAAAATACTGTTTTTTTTTTGTTTTTTTTTTATTGCAGCAACAACTTAGATCCAACAAATGTGGCCTATTCTCAGTGGATACTTGCTTGACAAATTATTGCCAGGATTCAAGTCTAGCCTAAATTCGACTCGAACAAAAACATTATTTCTATCCTGGTGAATGACAACAAGAGATGATAATGTTGGCACTGAGACAGTCTTTTTCTCATGAGAGGTAAAACACTGCAGCACCAAGCTTAAGAAGGAAAGTCACTTTATTTTTGTCATTGTATTCCTTATAATGAACGTGTTCTCTGCATTTAACCCATCCTATTGTATAGCAGCAGTGGGCAGCAGCAGCGCCCGGGGACCAGCTCCAGCTCTTCTTTCCATTGCCTTGCTCAGGGGCACAGACAGGAGTATTAACCCTAGCATGCATGTCTTTTTGATGGTGGGAGGAAACAGGAGCACCCGGAGGAAACCCACACAGAAATGGGGGGAACATGCAAACTCCACACAGAAAGGACCTGGGACGGCCTGAGGTTCGAACCCAGGACCTTCTTGCTTTGAGGCAACAGCGCCAACCACTGGACGACCGTGCCGCTTCTTGGTGATATGAAAACATGATATAGCATCAAGCATATTAGGCACTCATAATTCCTTATGTATTACTTGCTATATTGCCCCACTGTAAATTCAAGGGGGAAGGACATAGCTAGAAATAGATTTGATGGTTTGTAATGATGAAAGAATTCTAAACATTTTAGAAATGTGAGTTTTATTAGTCGTTCCTTTGTGTCTGACATGGTAGGCATGTTTGATGTTTAATAGCATATTCATTACCCTTTCTAGATTACATGCAGATGTAAGATGGGTCTATTTTAAGCCTATTTTCCTGCTATTAAAGTAGACGGCTCCTTCTTCCTGTGATGTGATGTGATGTAATGAGAGGACACACAAACCAGGCTCTGGGCTTTTCTGTCAACAGGTTTTATAGCTTGGGAAAGTGGTGTTTCTCATCGTTTCTCATGTGCAGCGGAACAGCTAAAGGTCTGTTATGTGGTCACTGTGCTCTCTTATCCTCTAAATAGAAAAATTAAGGAGATTTCCCATTCTCTTTGAACGGAAGAAAAATAAATTACCAATGTTAAGCTTAAACAGGTAATCGGTAATTAGTATGTTTTTTGTATTCAAAATCAAAATGTTTACCTTGTGATAGTATCTCTTGGTAATTCTGAGGATTACTGTTAGCCAATGAGAATAAGGCAATCCCCTTAAATTATCTTAATGAGCTATTTTGTTTTATTGCTGCCCTCTGTATCAATATAAATGTAATAACCGTTGGCCAACTTCAAAAAGAACAAAAACCAAAAGTGTTTGAGGCACTTTCTTACTGAAGTCTTTCACTTGGGAAGTTACAAGCACAACTAATTTCACTTCAACAAACTGTGTGGACCGTGTTCAGCAAACACATTGGATTACTTCAACAAAGGATATCTGTATTATATTAAAATCAAAGCTGCAATATTTGGGCTTTTTTAAATCAAGTGTTCTTGAGTTTAAATATAAATAATTGAACTCATCGGAGTTTAAATACACCAAGTAGTTTCACTGCTAGAGCCTCAATTTGTCTGGTGCTATACCAGTTAGGGTGCATATATCAATTCACTGAGGGCATGAGTACAATCTGAAGGGCATCCAGGTAGTGTAGCGGTCTATTCCGTTGCCTACCAACACGGGGATAGCCGGTTCGAATCCCGATGTTACCTCTGGCATAGTCGAGTGTCCCTACAGATATAATTGGCCCTGTCTGCCGGTGGGAAGCCAGATGTGGGTATGTGTCCTGGTCGCGGCACTAGCGCCTCCTCTGGTCGGTCGGGGTGCCTGTTCCGTGGGAGATGGAACTGGGGGGAATAGCGTGATCCTCCCACACGCTATGTCCCCCTGGCGAAACTCCTTACTGTCCGGTGAAAAGAAGAGGCTGGCGACTCCACATGTATCGGAGGAGGCATGTGGTAGTCTTCAGCCCTACCTGGCTCGGCAGAGAGGGGGGGGCAGCGACCAGGACGGCTCGGAAGAGTGGAGTAATTGGCCGGATACAATTGGGGGGAAAAAAGAAGGGGGGGGGATCCAAATAGAAAAAGAAAAAAGTACTCTTTGAGAGTTCTCTTGTCATTGGGAAATGCAGACCACTGCACTCTGGGACTGCTTAGAGCATACACTAAGCGATCTATCTCGGTGCATACTCAAAGAAAATCAAAGAAGGTTGCATCAGTTCATCTGGATACGTTTATTGACAGATACATTTCATCAGAGGGAGTTGAGTGATGAAACGTATCTGTCAATAAACTTTGTATCCAGATGAACTGATTCAACCTTCTTTGACTAAGTGATCTAGCAGAAGAGAAGGTCCAAGCGTCACAAAACCCCAAAAATCTCTTAAGTTACGGTTACAGCAAGATGTGATGGTTTTGGCTTAACTGGTGATCTACGATTGGGTTGACCATTGGTCATTCGGCATATCATGCATATTTCTGTTCTGTAACAAACAAAGAGGGCTCTCACAGACTACTAGAAAGGACACGTGCCAATAGGCTTCACTAGTTTTGAATAGGTTATATAATGTGTCAGTATACAAAAGGTAAATGTTTTGTTGTCAAACCTTCCTTACTGTATGCCACTACAGCCTTGTACGATATGTTGAGGGCACCGAAGAGGCACTGCTCGCAACAACAAGTGCCACTACTTGGATAGTGTAGCTTTAAGGAGGATGATCAGCTCCTTGATTCAATGTTGGCAGCATCCATCTGGGCTGACCAAACGGATGAAATTATCCTGGCAATTGGCCTTTCGCAAAGTCCCTGTTGCTATGCCTGTCAAGCATTTCAGAACTATCCAAGAAGTAGCTGGAAAACACCAAAACATGAAGGACGAAATCAGCACATTGTGTGGGTAAAAGTAACAGTAATAATACGTTAGCTGTATTAGCTATCAATAATAGCTAGTAGCAAGCTTAGCTTGGAGCAGACAGGTATTTTTGTTGATTTTGGATGGATTAAGCTGGCCATGGGGTCTGCTATACTGCGAAATCTATTGCCGACATTGCGCTTCTTGCGTTCTGGGTTTTGGGAAGGTAAAGAAAATTACACCCCTCCAAACTTTTCGGATATCTAGTATCCGATTTGCAGATCCCATAGACACACCGTTTCAGCATTTTGTTGTGTGTTTGAAAGCTTGACGGACCGTTGCTAAGGTAGGATTGGACAAGCACCGTTCTGGGGCAGTACTTTGCGAAAGGTCAATTGCTGAAGAACTGATATTGACTGGCTGGGTTGCAGAGAATAACACCACATTTCCTTGGACAGCATCCAACACAAACAGTAATACATCACTATTCATTTATGAACCACCTCTATCTACTGACATGGCAGCTGCTGAGGAATTCCCTGGTGAAGGCTTTGTGATAGGCACAAGGTTGTGGTTTGCTCAGCACCAAACTTTGAATTTCAAACTTTGAGCTTCAAACTTGGAATATGCGTATGTTAATATTGGACTGTTATTCAGAGAAACAACAAGCAGAAACAACCGAAGAAGAAAGAACGAAGGTTTTAACACAATACCCTTTTGTCACATCCTGTCCAGCTGGGGGACAAATAACAGACTCTGGAAGAACTGGAGAAGCAACAACAGTAGCCTGCTAATGGACACGTCTGGCCAAGGGAAAATGCCTAGCAGTCCCACAACAGAACATCCTGTCAGCTCCCCTCGCCATGTTCAGAGAGACAGGTTCGCTCTGCCAAGCAGTCATTCCAAAGAATGATACTACTTGCGGGAAATAACATTATTAGGGACGAAGGGGTAAAAGTGATGTAAGATGCTTAACACTTACTGCTTTCTTGGTACTACCATTTTTTGAAAAATACCACAAAGGTTATCTGACCAACCCATCTCAGACAACATCAAAGTGCATGTTGGTTTAAATTACATTCCCAGACAATAGTCAGAGCTTCGTCAGACAGACTTTATCCAGTTAGTGAACACGCTCAGAAAATATTCAGTACAAATCCATATACCCAGCTCCATTCCCACATTCAGCCATGGTACTGGATGCTTTGTCGGGTTTTTTTTAGTCTGCGTACTTGGCCATCCTCCATTGGTGCAGTTCACAAAGTGAACTTTATTGTCACTTGTGGGAGAGATGCCATCTCTTTAGATTGGATGAACTATGCCCAAATAAAAATGGCAGGCAAATACTTTCTGCCAACATATAGTACAACATCCACCATCCATACCCCACCCCCCCATCCCATCCATAGCAATGGTGGAAACAATGATAGATTTGACAATATTCAGCAGACTCCACAACATTTCTCTGCCTTTGCCCTCAAAGACCTCTCAAACAAGTAAAGAAGAAAACATATGAGTTTGCTGGGCAATTGTCTGCTAAGAAGAGGAGACACACGACCCAGTATGGTCTTCTTGTTTTTTCCTCAGTTTGATACCCTCCACTGAACATGACGGTCCACAATGGCTCCATGCCAGTCCAGCCAGCTTCGCTGGTAAGGAGAACAAAAACTGTCCAGACTGAAGAACTGATACCTCCTGGGTCCTTGACTCCTTCATGCTAGCCTCCTAAACTGTTCTTCTACTGAGCAGGAACCCAATGTGAGTCTCAATGATATTCACAGGTCAAATGAATCTCTCCCCCTCCCAGCTACGAAATGTAACTCCCTGCCCTATACAAGAAAGAAAGGGGATCAATATTCCTCCACAACTTTCGTGAAAGTGTCAAGTCTAGTTAAACATCAGGACGAAACATGGAACTTTTAAACATGCAGTCATTGATGAATAATTATTTAATCATTAATGAAGTGTCCCAACTGAATTATACCTTTGCATGAGATTAGAAAAGACAACGGGGGGGGGGGCTACTGCCACTATATTTCCATCCTCTCACTGTCAAAATAACCTCTCATTGAGGAAATATTCATCTTGTGAATAGTATGCTACATTTTTGACACTGGTACTGTAGATATAAATAAATGCAATCAGGCTCTATTTGCTTAAGTCAAACAACAATTTTATTATCCTCCCCCTTTTTTTCTCCCCAATTGTTCCTGGCCAATAACGCCACCCTTCTGAGCCGTTCCAGTCACTGCTCCGCCCCCTCTGCCAATCTAGGGAGGGCTGCAGTCTATCCCATGCCTCCTCCAATACATGTGGAGTCGCCAGCCGCTTCTTTTCACCTGACAGTGAGGAGTTTCGCCAGGGGACGTAGCGCGTGGGAGGATCATGCTATTCACCGCAGTTCCCCCTCCCCCCTGAACAGAAGCCCTGACCAACCAGAGGAGGCGCTAGTGCAGCGACCAGGACATACCCACATCCGGTCCCCCCCCCCGCAGATACGGCCAATTGTGTCTGTAGGGATGCCTGACCAAGTTGGAGGTAACATGGGGATTCGAACTGGTGATCCCCATGTTGGAAGGCAATGGAATAGACTGCTACGCTACCCGGACACAAACAACAATTTTATTTTGATGACTTGAAATGGGGTTCTGATTCCATTCAACTTTTATACTTTGGGCCTAGGTAGCATTAACAATGTGTAAGGAACAATTATTTCTTTCTTTGTCTGTAAGACAGCAGCTAAAGTATTCTAACAATGTTAGTTTAACCATGTTAGTCAAAGGTTTTAACCTCCATGGATTTTATAAAGCAAGTCAAAACACCTACACATAGATCATATTATGCTGGATCTTGTTACAGCTCATGGACTTGAAACAGAAATAACATCTATTACAGACACAACTTCTTATCATCTTATTTGCAATGCACTTTTTATTGCTGAGCAAACCGTTAAGGTGCCTTAACTCAACAACTACTTAAAGCTTTATAGCACTTTATCATAACCCGTCACATTCAGTACCACTATCTGCTACAAACAACCAGATGTGACAGCATTTATATAAAGTTAAAAACTACTACTGACCTGGTTTCATCAGTCAAAATAATAATAATAATTTTAAAAAAATCCAGAAAGACGAAAAGGTTTCAAAGGATCAATGGTATTTTTATTTTATTCTATTTTATTTTATTTTTAAAATTGCAATCTGGTTTCAGAACAATGCACAGCACTGAAACTGCTCTGGTAAAAGTTTTAAATGACATAAGAATGAACTGTGATGAGAAAAAAATGATCTTGTGGTTTCGGACTTGAGTTACTGGTTACCAAAAATGATACTTTAATGATTACTATTCATAAATAGTAAATGGACAGTATTTAAGTGCTTTTTCAGCTGCCGGAGCCACTCAAAGTGGGTTTACAATTAATCTCCCACATTAAACCACACTGCTGGCAGTGTAAACAACGCAAGGTAACCACCAGCTCATCGGGAGCAACTTGGGGTTCGGTTTCTTGCTCAGGAACACTGGCATTTTTGCCAGGAGGAGCCAGGGATCGAACCAACAACTCGCCAGTTGTCCAGTGACCTGCTCTACTTCCTGAGCTACAGCCGCCCAATAGAGATTCACATTTCAAGAGCTTTAAGTCTTGCACTACCCTCTTCCTACTTTTCTACTCAAATGTTTCATGGTTTGTAGGTTATGTTCGCCCAAAATTCCAACTTTTGATACTTTTAAGATACATTAAACTACATCAGTTCATTATCTTTTTGCAAATATATTTTCATTAAACACAATTACTTGACATCCAAATATTCATCACCCTTTCTTCTGCCACGTGTTCCATGTCTCTGCATGCTGACAGACACATGAACATGCACAGGTCAATTCAACCAAAACCAACTCGGTTCTGACATGCAAATTAACTTGTCTTCTTCACCTGCAGTTTTATCAGTCACTTAACTCCAGATTGTACAAGCGTTTTTGCAAAATAATTTACACTTTTCTATAAGTTTTTTTTCTTTTCCTATCCACCTTGTTTTCTTCAATCTTATTGCATTTTTAGCTTTATTTATTATGCTTAACCCAGCCATGAAGGATGCACAAGCCAGTGCATTCTTGGTGCTGGTCCAAAGCCTGGATAAATGGGGAGGGTTGCGTCAGGAAGGGCCCGGTCGAAGGGGTCGGTTGAGGCCCTGGTTACCAAAGACCGCCACCGGTTCTGTTGGCCAGCAGGATGCCGGTGGAAACTATGCTACTGTTGGGCAAAGGAGAAAGAGAGAGGGAAGGCAGTGGGAGAGGAGGAAGGGTAAGAGTGTGGAGGTGAGAGTCAGAACTTTGAATGTTGGCACTATGACTGAGAAAGGGAGAGAGCTAGCTGATATGATGATGAGAAGGAAGGTAGATATACTGTGTGTGCAAGAGACCAGGTGGAAGGGGAGTAAGGCCAGGAACATCGGAGGAGGGTTCAAACTCTTCTACCATGGTGCGAATGGGAGTAGAAATGGAGTAGAGGTAATTCTGAAGGAAGAGTATGTCAAGAGTGTGCTGGAGGTGAAGAGCGTGTCGGACAGAGTGATGCTGTGATGTCGTGATTTCCAGTGAATCTGGAAATCAAAGGTGAGTTGATGAATGTTATCAGTGCATATGCCCTGCAAGTTGGGTGCAAGATGGAAGAGAAAGGCAAATTCTGGAGTGAGTTGGATAAAGTGGTGGAGAGTATACCCAAGGAGGAGAGAGAGCGGACTTCAATGGGCATATTTGTGAAGGGAAGAGAGGTGATGAGGAGGTGATGGGCAGGTATGGTGTCAAGGAGAGGAAGGTGGAGGATACATGGTGGTGGATTTTGCGAAAAGGATGGAAATGGCTGTGGTGAATACATATTTCAAGAAGAGGGAGGAACACAGGGTGATGTATAAGAATGGAAGAAGGTGCACACAGGTGGACTATATCTTATGTAGAATGTGCGATCTGAAAGAGAAAAGAGAATGCAAGGTGGTGACAGGGGAGACTGTAGCTAGATAACATCAAATGGTGGTCTGTAGGATGACTTTGGAGACCAAAAAGAGGAAGAGAGTGAAGGCAGAATCCAGGATCAAATGGTGGAAGTTGAAGAAGGAAGACTGTTGTGTGGAGTTCAGGGAGGAGTTAAGACAAGCACTGGGTGGTAGTGAAGAGTTGCCGGAATGGCTATGTAGAGGCTTTTGAGATCTTCCGTCAATAGAATTCCCCATAGGGCCTCAATCAAAATATCTCAGCTTGGCCTTTGTTTTTCTGTATGGAAAGAATACAGTTTCACTCTGCACTCTGACCAAATACAGCCACATGTTGCTGGATTAGGTCTGACATTCCAATCAGGGACCTGAATAGTACCAGAATCTTCATCTTTTTTTTTTTTTATGGAGAGAAACCGGAGCACCCGGAGAAAACCCATCGCAGACACAGGGGAGAACATGCAAACTCCACACAAAGGACGACCTGGGACGACCCCCAAGTTTGAACAACCCCGGGGTTCGGACCCAGGACCTTCTTGCTGTGACTCGACAGCGCTAACCACTGCACCACCGTGCCGCCAGAATCTTCATCTTATCTCAGTGAGAGGAGTGGACCAGTAGCTGACTGGATTACAAAAGAACAATATTGAAGTCTGACCTGATTCTAAATTTGGAACAGAAGAATGTTATGTAAGGTCCAACAGTAGCTCACTCTGCTCTTTTCTCCACTGCAGATAAATATTTTTCCATTGGCAACATAAAACAATAACCATAAAACAAATGGTGAATGTGGTAGACAAAAAAAAAAAAGCTGGAGTAAGCAATCATGATTGCTTACAGCAATAAATATGTATATAGCAATTTTTTTCCCTGGAAAACATCAACGGTGTTGTTGATAAAAGTGCTCAACATATGAGGAGCGGAATATTAAGATCGATGCAGGAAAAAAACTTTAATACATTGCAGTACAAGCTTGTTTCATGCGTCACACACTCATTAGCACTCATCACATTGTCAGCTGATGAATGCGTGATGCAGGAAATAAGCTTGTACTGCAATGTATTAAAGTTTTCCTCCATCTATCTTTATATATATATATAGACAGCTGATGATTGCTTATGGCATGAAACAGGCTTGTACTGTCTCATAAAGAATTTCCTTGACTCCCTGGATTATCCAAAGGAGTTGAATCAAGTGCAACTGGACTTGGTATATATCCGTGAAGACGTTTCGCCTCTCATCCAAGAGGCTTCCTCAGTTTGTGCCTTTCTGACTAGAGACTAGCTTGGTCTAGTCAGAAAGGCATGAACTGAGGAAGCCTCTTGGATGAGAGGCGAAACGTCTTCACGGATATATACCAAGTCCAGTTGCACTTGATTCAACTCCTTTGGATAACCATGACCTGGATGAATGAGAACATTCACAGACACTCCTTGTATTATATAGTTCAGGGTGATAGCATATTTACAGTATTTAGGGGTACTGAGGACGTAGCACTGGATCTAGTTTGGGCAGAAACACTGAACCAACTTAATTCTATTACAAAAGGAATTAATCTGCTCCAGATAAAAGAAACACAAACAGGACGCAGTATAAACAAAACTGACGGCAGAAACAGATTATTTGCTGTCTCGAGTATATTTTGGATAAATACTTGCACTGAAATATTTTTCTAATGTATCTTTATCAACTCGGCTTTCAACAAATCTCTGAAAAAGGGCCTAGAAAGCGAGATCAGCAAAGATATTAACCGGAAAACCCCTCTAAAGTCATTCTGCAGCCTGGAAAAAAACTCAGAAAAAATGGCGCTTTGTGATAGTATCATTGCTTAAAGGAAGAGCAATAGGACTAGGCAGGCATATCTCTGCACTGAAGGTTTTGCCGATCCATAAAGTTCTTACAGCAGAGGATGTGCTGTACGCTCATATAGAGACTTCCATGTGTGTGCCGGTTACCTTTGAAGAGTCAGGTTGAGGTGGTCTGCACAGGCTTTGATCTTGTTCTGGGCCTCTAGGTGATTCATGCTGTCTGTAGCAATGCCGTCAATAGACAGAACTATGTCTCCCACGCTGATCTTAGCCTTGGCTGCCTTACCGCCATCCGTCAGCTGCAGATGAAGAGAGACATATTTGTCAAGTTTGTGATTGGGTAAAAAAAAAAAAAAAAGAGAGAGAGAGAGATCACTCACAACACATGTAGTTACATCATCTCTACTCCTAAGGTTAATATTTTGGCTTTCCTGGAAAACAGCGATACAATGTTATCGAATTCCAAAGTGCAAGACAAAGCTAGACTTCTCTAACTATAAATTATAGTTGGGGTGTTTTTTTTAGAGGAAAGTGAAATACTTCAGAAATTTTTCAGTTGTAGCTTTCCTGCATGGTTTCATGAATTATGCGTCACAAAGTAAGACAAACGATTATGTTATGAACACCCGTTGACAAAAACAGCGGAGGTGATGTAACTGGGGAAAGTTAAATCAACAGAACGTTGTGAACGCACCTCACACTGTGTCCTAACTGAATGCGATGCGAGCGTCAGCGACAAAATAAGTTTGAACAATTTTATTTATTTATTTATTTATTTTTCTCCCCCTTTTCTCCCCAATTGTTCCTGGCCAATTACCCCACTCTTCAAGCCGTTCGGGTCGCTGCTCCACCCCCTCTGCGGGGGGCTGCAGACTACCACATGCCTCCTCCGATACATGTGGAGTCGCCAGCCGCTTCTTTTCACCTGACAGTGAGGCCTTTCACCAGGGTGATGTAGTGCGCGGGAGGATCACGCTATTCCTCCCAGTTCCCCCTCCCTCCTGAACAGGCGCCCTGACCAACCAAAGGAGGCGCTAGTGCAGCGACCAGGACACATACCCACATCTGGCTTCCCATCCGAAGACACGGCCAGTTGTGTAAGAAGGGACGCCCGACCAAGCCGGGGGTAACACGGGGATTCGAGCCGACGATCTCCGTGTTGGTAGGCAACGCAATTAGACCGCCACGCTACTCGGATGCCCCAGATTGCTTTGCTTTGTTTTTGAGTGTCCTGACTGGCCGCAAGTGACGCGGCGCTGCGGTGTTTCGAGCGGAACTGTTGTCAGACGCCCTGTGTCTATTTACTTCCGGTCGGTCGCGCTGAGAAGCGCTGCGTCACGGGCGAGGGAGGGACGTCTCTGTCTAATCTGGAGTGCACAGCTGATGTGCGTGTACGTGGTTTGTTCGCCGGACGGGTTCAGTGTGGACAGACAGCGTCCGACGCAACGCGACAGGCGGACACTCGCGTCCAGTTAGGACACGGTGTAAGACAGAGCTGCGCACTCGGCCTATAATTAATTAAATTACAATTATACTCATAATTATGATTATATTTTTATATTAAGTATTATACATTTATTATCATATTAATTAATTGCAATTGTTTATAATAATTAATTAACTTACAGTTAATTAAATTAATTGCTTTGGTAAATATAACAAAACATAACACAAGTGTGTGTGGGCCTTTTTGACGTCTGAGAAGAGATGCCTTTCATTTCTTTACTTTTTGAACATAATCAAGTAGGAGATTGGACTAAAAAGCACTCAGTAAACAGTCAAAAGATTCTAACAATAATGACGTATATGCCTACAGTACTTTTAACTCACTTGGGTTGGAATGAAAGCTCAATCCCCTTCAGTAGGCGCAAGGCCATACATTACATGGCAGCCTTTGATTCTCAGTGCAGTTGCAGGTGCTTACAGAAAGGCTGGCTATGATTTATACTGCCTAGCACACATGCCCCGTATGTTTAAAGAGATTTGATCGTTTGACTTTTAAGACATCTGCAAGAGCCTCAGCTATGTGCTGAGAGTTTTGGACATATTCTTAGTTTTATGAGAGCTATAAATCCGAGGCAGGTAGGAGATTTGGATTTCTGTTTTGCACATCTATGCATCTAAGATAAACTTTAATTTCCTGGTGCATTGCTAGATATATCTGCACCAACAGATGAATCGTAGGAAACAGCAAAAAAGAAGCTGAAATTACAGCCTAGATTACAAGATACTGCAATTATTAAATCTTAGTTGCACCAAGGAATTTATGAAAGAGTGCCAGTCAAAGATAGCTAGATAATGTATATCAGTGTGGTACAGGTAGTATAAATACCGTAGCCCTCTTTCCTACTGTGTCCAGATCCCTAGCAGAGCAATGCAAACAGAAATTGAGCCCTGGTCTCCTGATCAAGGTTTATCGATGTTTAGAACAAGTCAGGGGTCAATCAAAATGACAAAAAAAAGGAAGATGAGGCTCAGCAAAGAAAAATCAATTCGGTGGTTTGTAAAATATTTTGACAAAAATAATTAGTGATATGAACTGGAAGTTACATATGTAATGATGAGTATCCAAGCTGCTGGTGACTCAGCTGCCTTCATTTACTTTCAATGTCTAGAGTACAAAATATCCAAATAATGAAACAAAATTAAAAACAAAACCCACAAACTGTATAAGTATTACGACCCTTAAGCATACACAATATCAGTACTAATGGTTATCAAGACAAACATATAAAATGCCTATTGTAGCATTAGGTAAAACATATTTGAATATATGCTGCTTTGATCACAAACCTCTAAAAATACAAAAGTTGACACAAAGTAAAGTTGAGCAATCCAAAAAATATGTAAAGTATAGCACTTTCATGGGTCCCTGTTATGCCTATTTGCCTGGTTCACATCCACCGGAAATAGGTAGGTGTGTCACTTCATCTGCCTCCTTCCACCAGGCTGAGGCTTGCATTCAACAGTACATGCCAGCTACAGGATGAAACCTGATGAAACTGACGGCAGCAGTACTCTCTACCAAGTGTGGCGAGCATCTCGTGACTTCACAAAACTGTGTGCACCTCATCAATCCCTCAGCACCCCCTTACACACTCAACATCTGTGCAGCCGTAGCAGCTAGCCTAGCATCACTCAAAGACAAAAATAAACCTCTCTTATAAGCTTTGTTTTAATAATCAGGAACAATTTATTTTTTAATATTAATATATTAATAAATATAATATATTGTATTGTATTCATTTAATTATAATATATTATAATATATATATGTATTTAATATAATATATTAATATGTTTATTAATGTCTTCATCTCATCTCTTAACATTAACTGAACGCAGAATGTCTGATGTCTCACATCTATTAAGGCGACATTGTGTCATTTTGCTATTAATTTAGCGAACGAGGTGTGGTCACTTCCCCACGCACAGGAAATTACACTCACTACAAGGCATGAAAAAAATGAACCCAGGATTTTAGAGATTTTTTTTTTCTTGGGCAACATATTTTGCTGCAACTTTTATCATCAACCAGCCATTCCTATTCGGGTGTGTCCGGGTGGCATGGTGGTCTATTCCGTTGCCTACCAACACGGAGATTGCTGGTTCGAATCCCTGTGTTACCTCCGGTTTGGTCAGGCCTCCATACAGACACAATTGGCCCTGTCTACGGGTGGGAAGCCGGATGTTGGTATGTGCCCTGGTCGCAGCACTAGCGCCTCCTCTGGTCGGTCGGGGGGGAGGGGGAACTGGGGGGAATAGCGTAATCTTCCCATGCGCTACATCCCCCTGGGGAAACTCCTCACTGTCAGGTAAAAGGAAGCGGCTGGTGACTCCACATGTGTCGAAGGAGGCATGTGGTAGCCTACAGGGGGTAATTGGCCAAATTCATTTGAAAAAGGGGAAGGGGGGGAGAAAAGGGGGGAAACATTTAAAAAAAATCTAATTTTCATTTTGTCATGCCTCATGGCAAGCGTCAGTTCCTATGCACAAATAAAGGATCAAATCACATTTGTGGGGATTGGGACAATACTGCCCATGTTTGTTGTACCAGGCCGTTTCAGGTGAGTGGTGGAATTGAGTGGTGTATTGAATCACCAAAGCTGTACAAACTCCAGATTTTTATAAATTGATTAAAAAAAAAACACAATTTCACTTTAAAGATAAGGAGTAGAGAGGAAACACTTGCATGCGCAAGTAGTTCACCTGCAAATGTGGTGAAAGACACGGTGGGATAATGAAGAAGGTAATGAAACGGTACGAGAGACGGGGATTTTACCTGGTGACTCTTTTGACTGCTGACTGTGAAAGTAAGGATTTGAATTTGACAGCGTCATAAAAAAAGAATGTGCTTGCTCTGCTCAACCAATAATTATGTGTGCTGCATCAGCCAAATAAAAACCTGTGAGGAATGTGCGGCATCAACAGCATTTGTAATGGTATTGGTAGAATTTTTTTTTTTTTTTTACTTTTTCCCTGTGTCTCAAGTACACTCAGAAAGGATGGACTGTAACTTATTTTGGAGAATTTAGATGGACTTTGTTGGTCAAAGCCCCGTTCCCCTCCATGTAAAAAACTGAATGAGAGGAAACATTAGAAAGGCCAGAGGGGATGAGCAGCACAGTGTGTGGAGACAGGAAAACTGTTTTCTTTATCTAATGCTTAAAACTTCCTTCAATCCAGGAAATTAGGTAACTTTGTTGGGAAACAGAGAGACTCACCCCTGTTTTCAAAAAGAGCCAACGGCACACAGGGAATATATGGAAGCAGAGACTGATATTGTGATGAATTTCACAATGAAGGAAAGAGAGAGAAGAGGGAAATACAAGGAAAAAGGGAATGAAAGAGGAGAAAAATAATGTGTGTGTGTGTGTGTGTGTGTGTGTGTGTGTGTGTGTGTGTGTGTGTGTGTGTGTGTTTGTGTGTGTGTGTGTGTGAGAGAGAGAGAGAGAGAGAGAGAGAGAGAGAGAGAGAGAGAGAGAGAGAGAGAGAGAGAGAGAGAGAGAGAGAGAGAGAGAGAGAGAGAGAGAGAGAGAGAGAGAGAGAGAGAGAGAGAGAGAGAGAGAGAGAGAGAGTGGGGGTGTGGGGTGGCCGGAGGAGGGCCATTGTGACATATTTTCTTGGGTTGTCCTTTTATGGCATTGTTATTGAGTACATCAGAATGCTAGCAGGAAGTATAGCTAGCATTGTTGGGGCAAATGCATGCATACCAATCACCCTGAGATCTATTAGCTTACTGCAAGCAGAAAAAAAAAGTTAATCACACAGGGCAGCGCTTTCATAACACAGACATGAGCTAAGCTTTCACTCACTCACATGCTCACAGAATCCCAGAGAAGAAAGGATTTGTTTTGACAAGTTTTCTGTCAGCAAAACGAATGATTACTTAGCAGTATACAGGGTATTACGCCCACTATAGGCACTCTCCATTGTTGCTGGCATCTCCTGCCCCACAAAACACTTTCTGCTCCACTCAAATAAGGTTCTCTCTCATACAGTATTATTTTTCAATTTTATAAGATCGATGAGTATCACAACTGGGGAACAGGTTTTTTTTTTCTCCTCTTTCTTTAACTCTTTTTCTCAGTCCCTCTCTATCTCTTAATGCTCTTCATATATGTGTGTGAGTGGGTATATGATTTCTGAAGAGAGGCAGGCAGGAAGAAAGAAGTAGACAGATATTTGATAATAGCTTTTTTATAGAGAGAAGAGGAAAGTCCATATATGGTAAAACCCTAAACTTTCATCATCCCAAGATACACAAAGATCATAAAGACAGACAAGGATGCCTTTACAATGCCGAAAAGTGAAGTGTTTAGTTCGCTATTTAAAGGTACAATCTGTAATGGCATGCACCACCACAGCTTTGCTGAGTACTGCAACAAAGCGAGTGCTCTAGAGTCAGACACAACAAGCACAGTTCCACTAATGTCTCACCAGAGGTTTGGCTGGAAAACAGGTTTATTGTTTTGGATGAGCTGCCTGTCAGTGAGCACAATGATAATGCCAAAGCTAGCATTAGCACCGCCAGCTCAGAAGCTAATGCTGAGACCCATGCAGCCACGACCTGTGATACAGCTAAGCTCTTGAGGAGTGTCTCTCGGCAGTACCCAGAAGTAAACAACGGAAACTAAAGTTACTAAAGCTAATGTCAAATCATAAAAAAGACAGCATCACAGAAGAACATGCACCAGACATTCGAAAAAGAAATTAGCCAAGCTAGATGAGATGTCAAACCAAAGACAGTTCTGCTGATGGGTGACCATAAGAGATGTAGAAAGCAAAGTTTTGAAAACTGGCTGTCTACCCAACACTATGGATAGCAACATGGTCCATACACTGCCACAAGTGTGACCATCTGGGCATGGACACACTTTTAATAATAAGTGTGTAATCACACTTATTGTGCATGTTGGAAATGACAATCGTCCTTGAATGACACATGGCTCAGAGCTATTAGAAAGAGACCCCATACACCTAATGGACATTCTACAAGTCCAAGCTCAGATATTTGTGTCAGGTCCAATCCCCACTTTAGAGGAAATAATTTAATGTTTCAGCCGCTTGCTGGCATTAAATACCTGGCTTTTCTCCACATGCACTGCTCAAAAATGTAACTTCACTGACAACTTAAACCTAATCTGGGAGCAACAAAACCATTTCAGAATGGACGGGGTTCATTTAAACAGAGTGGGGGGGTCCACGTGATTACTGCCAACCTAACCTATGCTGACTACTAGGACCAACTGAGTCCTCCCACTTCAGCTCATGTCAC
The DNA here is from genome assembly GCF_029633865.1 of Lampris incognitus. NCBI lineage: Eukaryota > Metazoa > Chordata > Actinopteri > Lampriformes > Lampridae > Lampris > Lampris incognitus. Next base: position 26,182,338 of record NC_079222.1, read on the forward strand.
TAATAAACAATTATAGGCCCAAATCAAACCTCACATTTCTAAGTAAAATCATTGAAAAAGCTGTTTTCAAGCAGCTCAAAAACGTTTTGGCCCTAAACAACAGTTTTGATGTCTTCCAGCAGGATTTCGACCACACACCACAGCAATGAGACTGCTCTTGTTATGGTCTCCTGCTTAAACACAGACAGTGGCAGAATCTCAGTTATGGTATTATTGGATTTCAGTGTTGCATTTAACAAAGTTGACTACAACATATTACTAGACCGATTGTAAAACTAGGTGGGACTTTCTGGCACAATGCTAAACTGGTCTGAATCCTATGTAAAGGGACTACTTTGAGTCTACAGGTAATTACAAATCTGAGCGTACAACATTGACCAAAGGAGTTCCCCAAGGCTCAATTCTGGGGCCGCTTCTGTTCAAAATCTATATGCTCCCAGTAGTTCAGATAATGGAAAACAACAAAAGAATTTAATATAATTATGCAGATGACATGCAAATTTACATTACCATATGACAGGGGACTATAATCCCACACAAGCACGAAGTGCACTGAACAAATCAATGATTGAATGTCTTAAAATGTTCTTCAATTAAACAGAGATAAAACTGAAGTAATTGTCTTTGGAGCCAAGGAAGAATGGTTAAAAGTCAGCGCCCAGCTATAATCGGTAATGTTAAAAACCACAAACCAAGCCAGAAATCTTGGTATAGTCATGGACTCAGACCTGAATTTATATAGCCACATTAAGACAATTATAAAGTCAGCCTACTATCACCTGAAGAATATAACAAGAATTAAAGGATTTATGTCTCAGCAGGATTTGGAAAAATATGGAGCTGCCAGGGAAGAGGAAAACAGGAAGGCCAAAGAGGAGGTTTATGGCTGTGGTGAGGGAGGACATGCAGGTGGCTGGTGTGACAGAGGAAGATGCAGAGGACAGGAAGAGATGGAAACAGATGATCCGCTGTGGCGACCTCTAACGGGAGCAGCCAAAAGTAGTTGTAGTAGTAGTAGTAGTAGTAGTAGTAGTAGTAGTAGTAGAAGAGGATTTGGAAAAAATTGTCCATGCATTTACCCTCAGTCGACTCTAGTACAGCAACGGTGCCTTTACAGGTCTTTCTAAAAAATCGATCAAACAGCTGCAGCTGATTCAGAATGCTGCTGCTCGAGTCCTTACTAAAACCAAAAAAATTGATCACATCACTCCAGTTCTGAGGTCGCTACACTGACTTCCTGTCCGTAAAAGAATTTGATTTTTGGTTTATAAAACACTGAATGGTTTAGGGCCAAAATACATTTCTGATCTACTGCTACACTATGAACGATCCAGATCGCTCAAGTTTGTCTGGAACAGGTCTGCTTTCTGTCCCCAGAGTCAAAACTAAACATGGAGAAGAGGCAGCTTTCAGTTTTTTGCACCACATATCTGGAACAAACTCCCAGAAAACTGCAGGTCTGCTGAAACTCTCAGTTCTTTTAAATCAAGGCTGAAGGCCTTCCTGTTTGCCGCTGCCTTTTATTAAATAAAACTTGAAGCTTTTGATTTTCATCTTACACTGTACTGTAACTTTTACAGCCTTTTTACATCTTTAAATGTCTTTTTTATTGCGTCATGTTGCTTTTCTTAATGCCTTTTATGTTTAATGTAAAGCACTTTGAATTGCCTTGATACTGAAATGTGCTATACAAATAAATTTGCCTTGCTTTGCCGTGCCTCTACTGACAACGAGAAACACGACATATCTCGTCAATAGATTAACTTTGTGTATTTGTTTGAGAAATGGAGATAACTGAAAGGCTAAAAAGGAAGTAAAGCAATGTGGCACCAGCTGATTTTCTCATTCACAAGTAATAAAGCAATGTTTATGATGTCTGCCCAAAACAACAACAGCAGCTGATATGGACAGCCACTACATGCATCAATTGGGAATTGTACCTTTAATTCTTTAGGTTTTGGTATGAACTGATAATGTGTATCAATCCCAGTGGCATACAAACAAACACCGTCTGCCTCACACAATACAACCAAATACATGTGACTGTAAAACTCTCTGGCACCCCTGGTCGTAAACATTTGTTTAAGAGACACTCGTGACAAACAAAACAAATAAGAACTGATTAGGAATTCTGGCTGTTCATCTCCAAGTCCCATAATAGTACATGGAAAAAGAGACCCCCTTTGAATCCCAAGTTTTAATTCTATCTAAATAAAATATTGTCAACTACATTTGATTGCAGAACCTTTGATGGCAGATGGTGCAGTGGTTAGCACATTCGCCTCACAGCAAGAAGATCCTGGATTCGAGCCCCGAGGTAGTCCAACCTTGGGGGTTGTCCCGGGTCGTCCTCTGTGTGGAGTTTGCATGTTCTCCCCATGTCTGCGTGGGTTTGCTCCAGGGGCTCCGGTTTCCTCCCACAGTCCAAAGACATGTAGGTCAAGTGAATCGGCCTCACTAAATTGTCCCTAGGTATGAATGTGTGTGTGTGAGAGTGTGTTTATGTGTGTGTGTGTGTGTGTGTGTGTGTGTGTGTGTGTGTGTGTGTGTGTGTGTGTGTGTGTGTGTGTGTTGGCCCTGTGTGATGGCCTGGCGGCCTGTCCAGAGTGTCTCCCCGCCTGCCACCCAATGACTGCTTGGTTATGCTCCAGCAGCCCCACGACCCTGAGAGCAGGATAAGCGGTCCGGATAATGGATGGATGGATGGATGGATGGATGATATTTGTCATTATTCCAAGTATCTGAGACCCTTAGGAACTTTTTTTTTGAGCCAAGGTAGAATAATTCCAATATGAGAGACTTATTTTTTAACAAACCCTCTTTTGCCATCAAGAACAACCAATCCATATTTCGTAAAAAAGTAACCAGAGAACTTCACATTATATCATTTATTTATTCTTTGGCAAATGAGAGACAGTTACGAATGAATGACATTTCTTTCCTGTAGCTTTTAACTAATAGGGTTCCAACCACATAATGTCAGCTTGATGCTGCGGTGCTCTCCACAGTGCTAGTTTTGCTGTTCCGTAACACACATCTTGGTTCATCTTGGCTCCTAGAAAGGGCGTTGGCATATACGCATTACACCATAACTGCCCCCTCTGTCCAAGGCCTTAAAATGTCTAAAAGGTATTACAGAATTTTGCCTTAAAACCATTCATAAAAGATTCAATAAAAAGCACAAGTTACTACAAATAAACACACTCAAAAGACGAATCTGCCTGCAGGGCCTGTGTGGGTGTGGCCCAGTCACATAATAATTGATAGTGGTGTTTTGACAGCACTGAAAACAATCAGCCCAGTGACATGCTGGTTAGTGAAAGTTAATCAGTTAACGCTCTGTAGCAATGGCGTGGCATGTTTGGGCCAGCAGATGCCAGTTTTTCTTAGGACCAAGACAAAATCCTGCTGCCAGAAAACAAGACAGCTTTGTGCTACTCCAAAGGTCACTGAGTGGTGGCTGAAAGTACACGGGAGCCAAGCTTATCTAAGATACATGATGTGATAGACTTTTTTGTACTCCTGCAATGTATTGGCATAGTCACGCAAGCAAGGTTGTCCCACGTTATTTTTCTTTTGTTTCTCTTGAGGCTTGCCATAGACAAGTGCGTCATGTTTGGGCATGTCTGTTGGTTGTTGTGTGTCACAGGGTAAAGTGTACTCACTCGCTCATGTCAGTTGTCCGTTTTCCTTTATTTGTCAATTTAAGGAAACCTAAACAGGCGAGCCCAAAAAACGTGTTACCATTACTCTGAGCTCCATGTTGGCTTTCATTCTTCAATATCTAATTTTGATAATCTTAATCAAAGAAAGAAAGTTGAATCAGTTCATCTGGCCACAACTTTTATTGAGAAAAGTATTTCATCCCTCATCCAAGTGACTTCTTCAGACTGACAGAGACTGAAGAGGTCACTTGAGAGTGATGAAACGTTTCTCTCAATAAACGTTGTCTCCAGATGAACTGATTCAACTTTGTTTTTTTGTTTTTTTTGTGTGGATGTTTCCCTCTTTTTCTCCCCAATTGTATTGGGCCAATTACCCCACTCTTCCAAGACGTCCCGGTCACTGCTCCACCCCCTCTGTCGATCCGGGGAGGGCTGCAGACTAGAGGACTGGGAGGATCACGCTATTCGCCCCAGTTCCCCCCCCAGTTCCCCCTCCCCTCCGAACAGGTGCCCCGACCGGCCAGAAGAGGCGCTAGTGCAGCGACCAGGACACATATCCACATCCGGCTTCCCACCCGCAGAAACGGCCAATTGTGTCTGTGGGGACACCCAACCAAGCCAGAGGTAACACGGGGATTCAAACCGGAGATCCCCGTGTTGGTAGGCAATGGAATAGACTGCCACACCACCCGGACGCCCCTCAACTTTCTTTCCTTGATTTTCTTACCTGGATTATTGAGCATGCATAAAGACACTTGTGTTTGTAACATTGCCTGCACTCTTTATCACCAACACTGCTGGGATGAATAATGACTTGCCGGAGCGTAGTAAAGAAATAGCTGACATTACGTGTCCCTCTAATTCTGGCCGGTTCAGTAGATCGTGTGAATTACATGATGTCAAAAAGCTCAAATCAGTCCCTCCTAACTCAAACCATTGAGATAAGAATGGAGAAAATCTTCTTCTTCTCTGTGTTTAAAAATGTTCTTCCTTTTGCAGTCAGTGGTATCTTGTCGCAGGACCCTTTTGCTTATCGTAAGAAGATGATTGGGCAAATAGGTTTTCCTGGACTTTAATATTTGTTTTCTGACAAATCATTATATCCATGACAAGAAACTCTTTGTGTTCAGGGAGATGAAAGTTTGAGTATGAGACTTCCATGTGAAAGCTGACGTTCCCTACTGAGATAAAGCAGCGGCTTTTGACTAAGATAGTAATATCAAAACTAGATTTGTGAGCCACGATCCATTTTCAAGGACCTTTTTTGGTCAATAAAGTACCAGGCAACCTTTAAACTAACTAAACTGGAGATGTCTCAAACAACAAAACATCCAGATTGAAAAATGTCAATTTCAAACCACTGTAATGAGAGACGTTGACTCTCCTTTTTTCCATATTTACTTTAATCATCTTGTTTAGCTCATCTCCAATAACCCCCAGACATGCTATGTCTCATTTGCGACCTCTGGAAAAATCCTTAATCATAAACACAATGCTCTAAATGCAAATCTCCCATTCGTACTCACTGAATCCACTCACCCACCAACAGATCAGTCACGTCAGAGATAATACATAGCATTTCAAACTGAGTGGAAAATTTATCATCCTCGGTGATGATGAGCTGCCTGTTTTCACTTGACTCGCTACAGCAGTGAGCCTATAAAGCATGCCTAAATTACAGAGTGACGCAGCATGTCTGTGGTGTTTTCATTTTTGAGAGTTCATGTCACAGGAAATGACTTGTGGTGAGAAATTGATGACCTGAGAAGTGGACAGATTGAGATCCTGACTGAGAGCCTTATATGGGAAAGACATAGTACATGTTCACACCGTTCCACCTCTTTCAAACTGATGCCACGGTTTTTGCCTAAAAGGGAACGGCAGACGCAAGGCAAACACACCCAGGCCTTGACTCCCTGATATTATGTCATCACAAACACACAGGCTGCTATTACCCAACCCGGTCAACTCCTTCTCATTCTGTTGGTCAACATGAATACATATGGTCCATCACAAACTATCCAGTTATTACTGTCAAACATTAGAGTCCAGATCTTCGAAGACCCCCTGCAATTAATGTGTTTAAATGATTTCTTTTTTTATTTTTATTTTGATATACTTTAATGATCCCCGTAGGAAAATTCCTCTCTGCATTTAGCCCATACTAGCTGTGTAGCTAGGAGCAGTGGGTAGACGTCATGCAACGCCCAGGGACCAACTCCAGTTCATCTTGCCATGCCTCGGTCAGGGGCACAGACAGGAGTATTAACCCTAACATGCATGTCTTTTCGATGGTGGGGAAAACTGAAGCACCCGGAGAAAACCCACCACAGACACTGGGAGAACATGCAAACTCCACACAGAAGATGACCTGGGATGACCCCAAGGTTGAATAATTCCGGGGTTCGAACCCAGGACCTGCTTGCTGTGAGGTGACAGCGCTAGCCACAGGGCCACCCTGCCACAAACTACTTGAATTAGTTCTACTTTAATGATTACTTGAATGCTTCATCCCAGAAAAGCTTTAAATACTTTATGCATTGTTAAACACAATAAGAAATCTCAGGTTCTGGTTCTAGCATGTTTTCAGACCATAAAGCTGATTAAAACGGAAAGCTCAAACCCTCACCATGCAGGATCTCACAACATCCCACACTGCGCAGCTTACTGAAACCTACTGGACTAGCACACACAATATAAGTGGCCCATAAAGTACAGTTTATAGTCACGAGACTGTTTCATTTTCTTTAAGCCTGTTTACCTCCAACACTTGTGTAAACTGGTTCAACAATAAAGAGGACAAGAAAGTAAAGCTGAAGAACACAGTGGAGGAGGAGTGTTGGGGTGAGGAGTAGGGGGTAGGTTTGGGGGCAAAAGAGCAAGTCTTCTTTCCCATGGAGGCAAACATCCCAATTAAATGGATTTGAACAGAGGTAGGTTCTTGGTTGTCATGGTCTGACTTCAACCTCTTACTGTAGCAAGCAGCCTGCTGGGAGACGGGAGATACGCTGAGCTGACGCACACTGGCACTGTTGGACAAATCACTATGACAACGCAAACAAAACAAGAAATTCCTAAAGCAGGACCACCGGACACAATGCTGAATGCACTGCAGCTAGTCTGGAAACAAACCTAGCCGTCTAGTACTGCTGAGGCAAAAAGACATGAATGGCCTCTTATCCACAACTATGCTTAAGCTGCGGGTGCCAGTGAGAGAGAGAGAGAGAGAGAGAGAGAGAGAGAGAGAGAGAGAGAGAGAGAGAGAGAGAGAGAGAGAGAGAGAGAGAGAGAGAGAGAGAGAGAGAGAGAGAGAGAGAGAGAGAGAGAGAGAGAGAGAGAGAGGTGTGAAAATGATAGAGAATGAAAGAAAATGAGCGAATGAGAGAAAGCAAGAAGAGAAAGGGACGGAGAGGAAAGGAGAAAGAAAATGAGAGAGAATGACAGAATGGGAGAGAGAAAGCAAAAAGTGAAAGAGGGAGAGGAAGACAGCAATAGGATGTTTTTTTTAATTAATATTAAATGAGAGTTTAACATGGAAAGCTGGAGATCAATTTTAAAATTCATTATTTCAGTTTGACATATTTATCAAGTGTGAGGTCATGCTGGAGTTCAGGCCTTGAGAGACCATCATTCCACTGAAGCCACTCCTTCTGCTAGCCATGTATTTATTAATGGTCAGACGGTCTTCTCAGTGTTTCATAGAGAATAAAGGTCAGCAGAGTAAAGTGCCTGACTGACTGCATTTGTAAATCAGTTTCCACATTGTTTGCTCTGCCCGCTGCCCATCTATCTGTCCCAGAGGAGCGATCCTTCCACTTGTGCATTTTCTGAAGTCTTCCCATTTTTCTCCTAAATAAAGGTTTTTCCGTGTAGTTTTTTTTTCTTGCTTCAAGCTTGGAACAGCAAGTCCTGTGGTACCACCGGGCCCAGAAAGCTTTCTCTCTCTCTCTCTCTCTCTCTCTCTCTCTCTCTCTCTCTCTCTCTCTCTCTCTCTCTCTCTTCTCTCTCTCTCTCTCTCTCTCTCTCTCTCTCTCTCTCTCTCTCTCTCTCTCTCTCTCTCTCTCTCTCTCCCTCTCTCTCCCATAGAGATACACTGGAAAAGAAGGGCCTGTAAAACTTCGACAAAATTTCTCTGGGCATTGCAAAAGAGCAAAATAAACTTTGAATGATCAAGTTTTAAATCATCAAATCCACTATCTTAATAATAATAATAATAAACTTTATATCGCATCTTTCTGAACAGTGTTACAAGATGCCTTACACAACAGGATAAAATAATGCACATAGTCAAGATAAAACAACAAAATACAATAAATATATAGGACATAATGCCAGATCCGCTCCACAGAACAAGGTAAAACACGGTCAGGATAAAGTCACAACAGCATGATTAAAACAAAGAGAATTAGAACCGATATAACAAGGATTATGATAAAAACAATTAAAATAAGGTGATGAAAGAAAAACATAAATAATTGAAAATATAAAAGGATAAAGAGTATGATATAAACAATTGATGTTGATATTATTAATGAATTAATGTTAATTAATTTTCTAATAAAAAATAAAAATGAATAAAAACTGGGCAATAATGGATATACTATTAAAAAAAAAAGCCTTCCCATGAAAGTAAGTTTTAAGAAGTTATTTAAAAGAAGGCAGTGGGTTTGCTAGCCTAATTTCCTCAGGTAGGGAGTTCCCCAGCTGTGGTCGCCATTATTAACGAGGCTGGCTGACGGAATAAGGCACTTTTTCTCATGAACACACATTTAGTGAACGCTATTGGTGCATTATCGTGCACACTAGATGCGCACACTTCGTATCCGTATGAAGTGTGTGCCAAAAGGTCCCCCTTTACCTTTGAGAGTTCCCTCACCCCACAATTTGACAACTGACATTGTGTTACAAGGCAAGACTAAGGCACATTAAAGGATGGCTTTATTTTTTTCTTATTCACTCTGTTAATGAAATAGGGTTTGCAAGCAGTGATAAAACTGCTGTAATCACTATTAACAGAGAATCTGTAGTCACAGGACAAGATTTTGAAATCGTAAACGTTCTTGTTTCTGTTTCCGTTTTAGTCTGCGTAGTACTGACCAATCATGTTTGAGTAGGAGATGATTTCTACAGGAAAAATGCTTTGGTTGTGTGTTGGTAACATGTGAGGAGCAAAAGAGGCGGAATGCATTGGCTGAAATGTCATCTGGGCCTAAAACACCCACAAAAAGTACCAATGTTTGTGTATTGTGTGGAGAAACAGTCGACTCGTGTCGGCTGCTTGTTAAACAATCCGGTCGTAGACGTCGTCTCTCAACTCCAGCTCCATTCTCGCATCTCAAGTAGCTAATCTGAATGTAAACAATGATGGGCACACAAAAGAGGAAGTCTTCATAGGAAACGGAAACAAGCAGTCAGCGGCTACACTGGAAGCCTCAAAATGTTGGCCATTGTCCCCAGAGGCTAAGCCATCAGACGGTTTAGCCTCTGGGTTCTGATACTGAGACTGCTGTTGTAAATTAGGTTAGATATATATGTAATGATCATTTAAAACCTGGCTATTTAAAGTGTTGATTATTTTGCATATTTGTGATGCCCAGAATTTTTTTCTCTTTTCTCCAGTTTAAGAACACTTTCTTTTCCAACGTATCTCTATGAGGGAAAAGTCCGTTTGGGTCCCAGGGCGTCATGTGACATGCAGTTCCAAACTTGACCACGTGGCCTATACCAGCCATATGCGCTGGGTAAGCAGCTCTCATTGGAATGAATGGGCTGCCATGTTTCGGGCAATCATGTCAATTAAAGCGGTCAGATACTCTAAAACGTGTTTTTTGAAGTGTTAAGTGATAAGTGAATGAGGTTTTAGATAGAAGCCAATAGTTATTGGCATAAACTCGACAAATAAGCAGATCTATTTAAAAGTCATAGTTTAAGGCACTAAATCACTGTCTCTGTTTTGGGGGATTGAAAATCAAAAGAAGGTGAATGTCACTGGATGTTCCATACTGTTGTACTTTAGTACATAGTACAGTGCTATAAGTTTTAAAACTGTCACCGCCGTCCTTATGTATTTAGCAGAGTATGCACAGATCAGCAATTAAATCATGTCTGCACACACACAAAGACATTTTATTCAGAAATAATGTTCAGATGTAGCTGCAGCGGGCGTAAAACAGAAAGCTCAGACAAATGCAGTGGGATTTGCATATTTAGCCTATCATTTGAAAAACAATGTATTTTGCATTGAAAAACAATGTATTTTGACATGTAAATAGCAATAAAAATGTAAACAAATTCCTTCCATATTTCACTAATCCATCATGAACCCCAAATAAACGTGAACATTTTTACAAATAATTTCAAATATTTTTACAAACACATCCTACTGGCATCACATAACCAAGTTAACAATCCTTAAACTCATTTGTGAATCAGCAGCTTAAGCATTTTTAACTTGAAATATATTTGTAAATGCCCACCTATTGACTGTTCTACCATCCTGTGTCACACAAAATCTACAAATGCATGGAGGATTTTTTTTATAGCAATGTAGTTAGAGAAGCTTGGCGATCACTAATCGCTTTTGCGATCATTTAGGCATATATAATCAATACAAACAGGGAAATTTAAAAATAACATTTAACATTACATATAATCAGAGTTGATGGGTCCTTGAGTGCCACCTTCTCTAATATTAAAACCCAGCATCAAATATTTATAGAGAGCCAGTATCGTTTTTTGCCGCGAGCTGGAGCTACCCACTGAATAGCTCAAGCTCCCTATTGATAAAATAATTAAAAAATGGAACCGGTAAATTACAGACAAATCCTACAAATTATCAATTAAGATTGTTAATTAATTCCATGAACACTCAGCGGTGAAGACAAGGAGAAAAGGGGAGAGACCTTAACTATGGAAACAAACATTATAGGGGAAGAGAACAAATAATGCTAAAGTCAAGCATGACAGCTAAGATAAATGGGCCTTTTTAAAGGCCACATGTCTCCATTCCAGTTTAACACAGCTCATATCACAAAGTAGATCCTTGAAATATAAAAAACATGACCGTGGATTGAACAAGGCTGCACAGCCTGGACTAAAATGTGTCAAACCTTGTTACCACATTAACAATGCTTTCATTTTAGTCTCATCACATTAGCTGAGGCTTTGAACTGTGACTGACTTCTTCATGCTCTCTCTCCATCGGACATTAATCTACGCTAGCATGTGAAAGTGAGGAAACAGTCTTGGATCTGTAGTCTGGCTTTCGTGGCTTTACCATAAATAACTTCTGCATTCTCCTAATACATTTTACGGCCTTCTAAAGATAAGACTCCTGGCAATGAAAATATATTAGATTAACATTTTACGAAAGTTAAAAGGAGTTTGGGTGTTCTGTTCCCAGTGATAAGATTAACGAATCACTTTGCCCACAGAGATCACATGGTCAGACGATGCTTCCATCAAGTAAATAGAGGCATTGAAGGACGATTCAAAATATTGAAATGGTGTGAACCCTTAAATGTATTTATAATTTAGTAATTTATCAATAACAAATGTTATCAATTATTTGATAAAAATTATTAAATATGTAATATAGTTAACATAAGTTTAATGTAAATTATATAATATGTATTTAATATATATTAAAACAATATTTAATATAAATTGATAAGAAATAAATAAAAGTTTATTAACATTTCCTCTAAGAAAGGTATTTTAAGTATCAATTAAATCTGCTAAATAAGTGAGTCTGATATCTGAAAGGGGAGAACATTTTGAAAACGTACATTGATGAAACAAGTTCTGGAGAATTATTCACTGTAATTATTGACTGTATTCACATTAGCTGGCATGTAAATAGGGGTAAAATAATGATATAAAAAATAATAAAGACCACTTTCCTGGCCACTCAACAATACTCTTACTACAGTGATTACAAGACTATGATAAAATTGGTGTCCTGCTTGTGTCTCACAAAACTATTAAGCCTAAGTTAAATATTCAGACAATTAGGGCACTTGTTTATACTTTACTTTGCATTTCCAGTTTCTCGAATATTATCTCTTTCATATGGTGCTGTGTTTTTAATCATCTCAGCCTTTCTTTTTTTGAATCCTTTTTTTGCTTGCTTTCTCTTACACCACACAAACTAGTGAATATCTGGATGCATTTATGAAAGCATTCCAACACATATCTCACAAAATAATGTCAATAACTACAAGGCAAGTGTGAATACAAACATTTAAGCTCCCTTACCTAAAGACAAGATAGGGGGAGAAGGAGGCCAAAGCATGATATTAGTTCAGCATGGATGTCAATAAGAGGCTGTATCAAGTCTGGATCAACTCTATTCACTCATATTCCCACTCACTGCAGTTCTGTTTAACTGCCCATGTAAAAACCCTCAAGGGATCTCAACACAGGAGACAGATAACAAACAGAGAAACAACATTAATATGTTTTCTCCATATTGGAATTCATCCCGTTCTGCTTCACGGCAGCGTGGCCCACAAGCTATCTGTCTCAATGGTTTCCTCAAATGCCAAGGGGAGTCTTTCACAGTTTTGGATTTATTTTCTCTGGACAGGAACTTTGGCAAACGCTATTGCTCTGTGTCAGATGAGGACCTGGCCAAATACTGGATTTTTATTCATTTTATCAGTGGAGCTACAGAATATACAAAAAAAAACACATGTTAGCGGAGGAAAATCAGGGGACGAGATGCTCTGAATGTCATTTTCAACGCAATGAATGTTATTTTCTGAGGTAAAACTGGGCCAGGAATTTTACAGAAAACAGCCCGTCTAGCAGAGTAACTAGAATGCGTTGCCTTTGCAAGGAATAATCCATGACAAAGTGTGTGCTGAAGGATTTTATCACACAATGCGGTGGCAAAGAACTGCCCAATGCCAAGGGGAGGGGCGGCTGCCTCCGCGGAGTGTGTTCAAATCCTTTAACGCACACCTTGTCGTTGATTAACCCTTACGAGGGCAACGCAACAGAAATGAGCTGCTTCCAAATTAGACGTGCACAACTTTGGTGGAACAGTTTTTCGACAAAAAAACAAAAACAAAAACACGACCGAGCAACTGCATTTTAAACTTAGACTGGAAAAGTTAAAATGAAAAGCAAAGGAGCAATAATATATCGAAGAACAATCCTGCTTTAAGAGGGACCCATGGGCCCATATGAAAAATGTCCACTGTTGATAAATACATGCACACACGTACAGTGCACAGACATCAACATCTTCTTATCCACATAATAAAATCAAATATCTTTTTTTTTCTTTTTTGGGGGGGGCGGAGATTTTTCCCTCTTTTTCTCCTCAATTGTCACTTGCACTTGGCCAATTACCCCACTCTTCCGAGCCGTCCCGGTCGCTGCTCCACCCCCTCTGCCGATCCAGGGAGGGCTGCAGACTACCACATGCCTCCTCCAATACATATGCCAGCTGCTTCTTTTCACCTGACAGTGAGGAGTTTCACTGGGGGGGACGTAGTGCACGGGAGGATCACGCTATTCCCCCCAGTTGCCCCTCTCCCACAATCAGGCGCCCTGACTAACCAAAGGAGGTGCTAGTGCAGCGACCACGACACATACCCACATCCGGCTTCCCACCCGCAGACACAGCAAACTGTGTCTGTGGGGGCACCCGACCAAGCCGGAGGTATAAATTCAAATATATTGTAAAGATAGCTATGACATGAGGGTTCACAGGATGACTACATCGCAATTCTTCATGAACTGCATCAGACCCACTATAATAACACATAGTGGTTGTGTGTGGCGTGGGGCACATCAGGGGGCACACAGCCTATTGCAAACAGACAGCTAAAATTAGACTGTACAATGTACAACTAAAACTATAATGTGTCACTATAAATAACAGTAAGGAGCTAACGCTGAGAGGAGTAAAAGAGGGGGAGTAGAAAAAAGTAAGGGGAAAACACCAGGGTACTGACCCCCAGCTGACCTAAGACAAAGCAATAGAGATTTGTTGTCTACCCAAAGAATCATCAGGTCTGCAGTAACAAAGCATGCATATGTACACACACGCATCCACAGACACCCTTAGTGCAGTTATTGTTATTTTAGTTTTTATTTGCAGTTTCAATCTGTTTCTGGCATATCCCAATGCTTGTGTAATGTTCTGATGAAAACTTTTTATAGAGGTTGTAAACTTTTATTCTTTTTTTTTCTTTTTTTATGTTTTTTGAGCTGAAAAAAATGTCGGTATTACCCTGGTGATGAATTCAATAAAAACACAGCATCACACACAACCTCTTGATGGAAGAAAACCTATGTGTTTTCTTCACAGGGATAAAACACATTACGATGAGCCCCCTTGAATTGCCCATGTTATAAATGCCATTAATGACCCTAGGTGATGAGGGCGACACTCATGGGGTCCGGCCTGTTAGATCCATGTGTAGATCCTCTTTAAATACTCCAATTTGTCTCTACAATGTTAATTTTTTTATAAGAGCCAGTCTCATCTGGCTTCTGTCCTCATCTCTACAATGCTATTTTCTTTATTTTCATGGCGTAGGTAAGTACAAAAAATAAAAGACCCCTGAATGGTATTTTTTCCCTTATAGAAGCTGGGCCAGCATTACCAAAAAAGGAGCCATAACAGTCCACAAGTTACTCTGACAGAAAGGAGATGGGAGTGTAGGGACTCAGACCCCCATATATTTAATGTATATAACTGTTTCCTTCCTCTTCAAGTCGGGACTGGAATGTGGTACACTCTCTATCTTAATTATGAGCTGCATATTTGGTTAAATTGGTACCACAGAAGAATAAATTCTACACAATTAAAGTGGCTCTCATGTCTTTAATAAGAATTATCACCACAGGATGCTACAATCGTGTGTTAGCCACTTTTAATGTGCAGACTTTATTTTTCTTTATTTGAGTAAATTTCTTATCAGTTTGAGTGTACACGTGCTTCCATATTTCTTTGCAAGTGGGGGAATGATGCTTTCGTCTTGCGTTTCTTTGTTTTGCTAGGAGCTTACAATGTAGCTTGAGATAGCATCTCTTTCTCAACACAGCATATTTGTTTTCTCAACTACTTCTACAGCAATTTGTAAGGCATTTTGCAGCTACAGCTATTCAAACAAAGTTCGCTGTCAGGAAACCTGAAAGGCAGTCTTGTGTACTTCCCGTAAAACGCGCGGGCATTTCATTCTGTTCCCATGAGATTTATGGCACTAATTCCTCCACATGCTTTGTACTGATCTGTGGCTGAGCAAAAACAAGCTATGACATCTCCCCTTAACACTTTTTACTCTTCTTAAAACATATTTCACTCAGTTATAGTGGCAAAATATGAAAAACAGCATGAAAGGGTATCTCATTTCATCCTTAACAGGTTAAGTGCACTGTAAATGTAAGCTAATAATATGCATCTGACTAATCCCATATAACATACTGCCAGCATGAATAATGAGAATTTTTATTTTCTGATGATCCTCAAAATGTTTTCTGTAGTTTACCTGCATTGTTTTCTTTTCACTTGGTCAATAAAGGCAGCAATGGTCAGACTTGGAGGATGGTCCCCTACAGTGACTTACTTCCCCTGCTATGAATACAGCCAATCCAAAGACTTGTCAATGATTAGCTGACACAGCTTACTTTCTTTGAAGACATCATATGAGAACTGTTACAGAGGTAGGTACATGTCATCAAATCTATTTGGGGCCAACAGTTTTATCTGATAAAGTCCACAACTGGTCACGAAAGTGAAATCATGTAAGGAATGAAGAGAGAGCAGAAACCCATGCATTGTTAACCCCTCAGAGCTGGGACAGTAGATTTGAGCAGGTTACCAGGAAACCGAAATGGGCAAATTTGTTAACAGAAACAAGTAAGTCTTGTGATACAAGCAGAGCACAGGGTTCCCAAAACGCAATTCTTAATTCTGAATAGAAGATTGTTTGGGGACTTGAGACTATTAAAGATTTGAGGTCAAATACGCCAAGGGAAATCAATTTTGAAAAATCCATTGACTCTTTTATTTTTGACTTGGGAATTTGGTGTAAAGATTGTGTCATAGCAAAAACAATGACCTCTTGGCACTTCCCCTGTGCAATCAACTTCCGGAAGTGAACCCTGACTTAAGCGAAGTACACAAAAGAAAGGCTTGTTCCACTTCTGCAGATTCTGGATAAGCAATGCAACATCTTTTCAGCGGTTGTCAGAAACAAACAGCGTATATCTCGCAGTAGTTAAACTGGTTGTGCTCTATGTCAGAATGGGACATGAACTTAGTTGAATGGACAAAACACAGGCCCATTTCTAATGTCTGCATGCATGGCTATCATTTTGTCATGGTTATCATGCCCCTTTCTGGTTACTTGATAGGATGGAAATTTATATCAGGTATGTCAGTGACTAATAATGCAAAATAATGAAAAGCTCAGACATGTTGCCAGGCTCAGCAGTCCTGAATTTTGTTACCTCATGCCTACACATTAATATGAAGATATTTTCTCAGAATCAGAAATACTTTATTAATCCCTGAGAGGAAATTGGGTCCTTTTACAGACACTCATACTCTGGTAAAGAAAAAAAATAACAAGATAAAAGATAACAAGAAAATAGAAATAAATAGAAATAATAAAATAGAAATAAACAGAAACAGAGGATAAAACAAGAAATAGAAATAAGAATAAAATATGTAAACATACACTACCGTTCAAAAGTTTGGGATCACCCAAACAATTTTGTGTTTTCCATGAAAAGTCACACTTATTCACCACCATATGTTGTGAAATGAATAGAAAATAGAGTCAAGACATTGACAAGGTTAGAAATAATGATTTGTATTTGAAATAAGATTTTTTTTACATCAAACTTTGCTTTCGTCAAAGAATCCTCCATTTGCAGCAATTACAGCATTGCAGACCTTTGGCATTCTAGCTGTTAATTTGTTGAGGTAATCTGGAGAAATTGCACCCCACGCTTCCAGAAGCAGCTCCCACAAGTTGGATTGGTTGGATGGGCACTTCTTTGAGCAGATTGAGTTTCTGGAGCATCACATTTGTGGGGTCAATTAAACGCTCAAAATGGCCAGAAAAAGAGAACTTTCATCTGAAACTCGACTGTCTATTCTTGTTCTTAGAAATGAAGGCTATTCCATGCGAGAAATTGCTAAGAAATTGAAGATTTCCTACACCGGTGTGTACTACTCCCTTCAGAGGACAGCACAAACAGGCTCTAACCAGAGTAGAAAAAGAAGTGGGAGGCCGCGTTGCACAACTGAGCAAGAAGATAAGTACATTAGAGTCTCTAGTTTGAGAAACAGACGCCTCACAGGTCCCCAACTGGCATCTTCATTAAATAGTACCTGTTAGAGCCTGTTTGTGCTGTCCTCTGAAGGGAGTAGTACACACCGGTGTAGGAAATCTTCAATTTCTTAGCAATTTCTCGCATGGAATAGCCTTCATTTCTAAGAATAAGAATAGACTGTCGAGTTTCAGATGAAAGTTCTCTTTTTCTGGCCATTTTGAGCGTTTAATTGACCCCACAAATGTGATGCTCCAGAAACTCAATCTGCTCAAAGAAGTGCCCATCCAACCAATCCAACTTGTGGGAGCTGCTTCTGGAAGCGAGGGGTGCAATTTCTCCAGATTACCTCAACAAATTAACAGCTAGAATGCCAAAGGTCTGCAATGCTGTAATTGCTGCAAATGGAAGATTCTTTGACGAAAGCAAAGTTTGATGTAAAAAAAATCTTATTTCAAATACAAATCATTATTTCTAACCTTGTCAATGTCTTGACTCTATTTTCTATTCATTTCACAACATATGGTGGTGAATAAGTGTGACTTTTCATGGAAAACACGAAATTGTTTGGGTGATCCCAAACTTTTGAACGGTAGTGTATGTGCGCCATGCTCCAGCATATAACACCCGATCTATACTCTATTACTGCAGCATACATTCTCCTAGTGAATATACAAGTTGTGCTTCAGTGTCGGCAAGTTAAGAAATTAAAAGCAAGTTAAATGTTGCAAAGTGTAAACTTTAGAAATTAAAAGAAAGAAAGAAAGAAAGAAAGAAAGAAAGAAAGAAAGAAAGAAAGAAAGAAAGAAAGAAAGAAAGAAAGAAAGAAAGAAAGAAAGAAAGAAAGAAAGAAAGAAAGAAAGAACGAACGAACGAACGAACGAACGAACGAACGAACGAACGAACGAACGAAAGAACGAAAGAAAGAAAGAAAGATGTTCCATAGGTTCGCTTTTTCCATGCTACATGGAAAATTATTTCTTTTTCAGAAGCTCGTTTAGGAAATAACCTGGAATGTTCCATGGTTATTTCTGTCATTTCATGCACTTTCTTCAAACAAAATACTTACATGTACTCTGTATCTGATTGTCCCTAAAAGAGATTCTTACATTATATACACAATTAATTCTTTCTGACTAACTGATGTTTCATTTTTTTGACTGTGCTCTGAAGGATGTATTCAAGTATTGCTAACTTGGGCAAAATAAATGCCAAGCATCTCCTATGTTTTTCTTTTTATCATTAAGATTTTAGTCAGTATATTAGTATTAGTGTCTGCCTTTATCTCACTTCTTTCTTTCACATTAAAATGGTATTCTCACCCATAAACGCTCATCTACAGAAAAATTATTTTGGTTTTACACTCCCCTAGTGATCTGCTATCACTTCCTTCTTGCCTCCCACTTTCATCTCTCTCTCTCTCTCTCTCTCTCTCTCTCTCTCTCTCTCTCTC